>NC_088877.1:2237085-2484420 GCF_032884065.1 Artemia franciscana
GCCCAATCAGCTTGTTATCAAATTGTATGGAAAGTCTTTGAACGTTTAATCATATATAAACTTGATTACTTGGCCTTCAAGAATTGTATGTCGAGAAACCAATTTGGGCTCATGAAAAGCCATTGTACTTTGGATGCTATAGATAACCTTGTTACAAATATTGAAAAAAAAACAATAAAAACTTCTCACGCTGTGCCTTTTTTTTGACACCCGAGGTAGATTTGACAACGCTTGGCATTCATGCATTGTGAATAAATTCAAACATCTCGGATGCCGAATTTGGATGGTTAAGTTGTTGCATAGCTATCTATCAGAGAGAGTTGTATCATATAATAATGAGTTTTCTTTAAATGTTGAGAAATCCTGTCGACAAGGTGGAATTTTATCACCATTTTTATGGTAAATCAATATTAATGACATATTAGATCAAAATTTGCCCATTTACTCTCACACACAAGCTTATGCTGGTGATGTATTGGTTATTATTGCGGGCAAGACTAAACGTAATTGGGGTTTATCAAATCTTTGATCTTTGGGTGTGTAATAATAAGTTAGTTTTTGATTCAAAGAAAATAGAAGCAGTTATTTTCACTAGTAAACGAATATTTCCTAAGCCTGAACTTTATTTCTAACGATAATGCAATTAAAGCAAAAGAAAAAGCTAAATATTTAAGAGTTACCTTGAACACGAAATTACTCTAGACGGAACATATTCAAACAGGACAAAATCAGCAAAACAGTATTCTGTGAGACTGATGTGTGCTGCTAAATGTACTTGGGAGCCAAAACCTTATGCTTTTCAAAAATTTGTACCTGTTGGTTGTAGAGAGTAAGATTTTATATGCAGTTCCTGCATGGCTTACAACATTAAACAAAAAATGTTATGTCCGAATGCTAAACTCAGTTCAAAGGCTTTCTCTGATTTTAATTACAAAATCTCTCCGCAACGCCCAAACTGATATACTGACAGCGTTAGTAGGAGTTTTACTAATCGATTTGAGACTTAACGAATTAAAAATTATGCACTATGCAAAAAAGGTTAGACCAGAATATTGGCCAGAACTGTCTACACCAGTCATCCCAATATCCAGCAGGCCAAAATCACACACTACATATACAGATGAGGTTATAAAAGTTTTTTGGATGATCAGTCAGATGATAGCTCAGCTCTCTTTCCACTAGATAGACGAAAATTGAAAATTGCTCTCTATAAAAATGGTATTAAGGTTTCACTAATAGAGTGAGTTTACGGCCAATACAATTCTTTCCATCAAAAGATCATTTAATAGCTGCTTATAAAATAAGTATTACACACCAGCTAATGTCAATTATAATTCAACGTTGCCGATTCAATTATTTCTTAAGTAAAATTGGAAAAGTTATAGGCGGAGAGTGCGCTAGTGGTGAAAGTGAAACTTGTAGCCACTTCCTGTTTACTTGTCCTGTTTATATTTTACAACCTTTTGGTATGGAACTAGAGCTCCAGTCTGCAGGAATTAATATCCTATTTTGTTCAAGTTCAATAGTTTAGTTTTTGTAAGAAAAACAAAAATATTGATAAATTTATTTTCTTCTAATAAAGAAAACTATGTCAATAAAAAACGAAAAAAACATTAATTAAATGCTTTTTTCAAGAAATATCTTTTCAAACAAAAGTAAAGAGCTATATTAAACCTAAAATGGTCAAAATTAAAGTCAAATAATTTTCCTATTGTGAAACTACCACAAATCCCCATAAATAAAGTAAATTCAAAACGGACAAAATTACAATAAACTCCCGAGTGAAACTCAAAACAAGCCAAAATTAAGATTAGTAGGGCTGAAACCCTGTTCTTCCGAGTAAGGCAAAAGTAATATTCATCCGAGTAATGCTTTATGAAGATCAGAACAAGTTTACACTCTACTGAAAACAAAATAAGTTTCATGTGTTTTCATTTTCTTAATTGTAATAATAATTTATTTTTAACCCTCTACAAAACAACAAAACAGAAGCATAGTACTGGAAAAAAAGAAACATAAAGAGACTTCAATACAAACAAATATAATGCACAATTACTGACAGCAAAACAATCTAATTAACGGGTGGAAACACCCTAGATAAATAACAGCATTATAAGCTAAAATAGTATTTAATTTTTTGAGTGACTCAGTAATATCCGTAGCACCGTGTTTACTAACAACAGCACAATTACAGTAAGGACGAGGCAAATAAAATAGGTACTTCAGGTACCGAAAGTACATAATCCGAATTGATTTTAATTTCTTCTTCTTGAGCAGTGGATATATAGCAGACATAAATAAAACGGAGTGATCAAAAATATACTATAAAGACGGTCGAGTACTCGACTTGAATAGCGACGACGATTAGCGACGATTTTCCTGTAGTCTATATGAAGCTTTTGTTTAATGTTGACAAGAGCTTTTCCATGGAGCATAGAGAACATACTACAAATATTAATAGCAAACCACTTAATAACATTCACACTTGAAATTGAAGTAGACCCGTATGGCAGTACAAAAACTGCAGCTGGTGAGTTTACATTGAATGCCAATTATTCACAATTATCAATATTCAGGATTAATCCAATATAAGAAAAAAGATAAAAAAACAAATCAATTGAATGGACTAGGCCTGATTTTGTTCAGCTGATCAACAATATATCATCTGCGTAAGCAACGTAGGAGACATTGGTGTATTCTAGAAAATATAGAGATTTAATATTATTCAATACATGACAATTAAACACTTTGAAAAAATATGGGGATAAAACTCCACATTGCTGAACACCTGACTTAACAAAAACATTTCCAAAAACTTGTGGCTGAATCTTCAGTCTAACGTAAGAATCACCATACCGAAAACGCAAAAACACAATAATTGGTGAATTAACTCTTAATACAGTAAGATAATCCCAAGGCTGGGCATGGCAAACCGAATCAAACGCCTTAGCTAAGTCAGGCTTATAAATTGGAAGTTCATGACCATTGGTCTAAGCATTCTGTAATAGAGTAGCTAGTGTGCGATGATCATGCTGACAACCAGCACTTGATTTGAATCCGAACTGATTCTCATCAAGTTCAGAGTTTGTATAAATATGTGGCAGAAGAATATGTTAAAATACCTGCAGGTAACTTTAGTTTGTTTATAAGAATCGAAATTCAAGGGATCTTTTCCGTGTTTCAAAATAAAAGTGATCGTTCCATATAAAAATAAACCTGGAACAAGGAAAGATGACGAACACATCTGGAAAAATAGTTGTAAATGTGATATCAAAGCACATGACTCTAAATTCAAGTGATTCACACAAATACCATCAGAGTCCAGGCCTTTTAATTTAAGGTGCTCGTGCTCTACATCATTTAGTTGCAAGGGAAACAGGAACAAAATTTTTTTGTTGGGAACTTATGGGCAAACGTTTAGAGCAACGATCTGTGAAAAAACAATGCAAATAATAATAATTACGTCAAAAATCCCTTTATAATGATTCAGCCAAGCGTCACTAGAGACACAGGCACCACTGTCAGCCGGTCAATTCATCTTGGCTCAATTGATAACAAGTCTTCACAGAGCTGCATCTTTAGGAAAATCCAATCCGTTAGAGTGAACACTGGGTAAATACTGTTTGAAATCCAGCTTAGACCTTTGTTTTAAATTAAACACTTGTCCTCTCTCTGGTCATCCGCATGCGATCGACATAGTCAGACATAATTCAGCACGGTTCTTGACAGATTTTAATTCATGATCTTCCTTCCAGAGAGAACTTGGGGTATTAGTATTCATTCAGATTAGAAGCACATCAACGTCTTCAGCACCTTTTAAGCATTCAATGATACGGCAATAATACACATTAAAATCCAAACGAGCAAGAGATGAGAAAACGCCAGTACATAGAAGGTAGAATGGGACTAAGACATCAGCGAGGAGTCCAGCTAGAGTAGTAATTTATAAGACATTATTAGCATTCGACCAATCCCTTTTGTAATGCCCTGTTCTTTGCATTTGTGCCTACCAAATTACAGCTAGTCAGATTCACAGAGACGGTAGTGGCTAGGTGTAAGCGGTCATAATCACGTCCATCTTTATCTAAGCGTACTTTTAAACAAGATATAGCAGAAGAGCACATACAATGATCAATATTATATAAAATCCCACTGTTATGAATGTAACTGAGATCAAGGTCTTTTCCACGATTCGATAATTATTTAGGAGGCAATCTAAGACTAGGTCAGTACGGTTGGACTTAAGCACATCACATTTGAAATCACCGATAAAAAGCCATTTGTAGCCACGCTTTTTTACGTCTGTGACCAGGTTCTTCACAGAGATATAGGCGCTGGAAAACCGAGTGAGGAAAGCAATGCGTTTTTGGACACGTCGCAGGTAAACATTGATGAGCACACAAAATTATAATATTAACTATTTTTATTGCAAAGAAATTATCATATAATTGATAGAAGGGAGGTGAAAGATCCAGTGAACTTTGCTTAACGATGCAAGCTAGACCAGCGGAGGGTCTCCCTCTGGTTTACTGGGTGTTGGTAGTGAGCACATATGTGCGCTGCTCCTTCGCGCTGAATCGACACTGACAGGAGGGAGAAGCTGCTCTTGAAGAAATAAAAAGTCGTAGTCTGACATTTTCTGGTTAATTGTGTGGTCCTTATCTTTAGCCCCATTAATATCAAAGGAGTATGCGCTTAAGTATCTCAATTGAATCATTTAGGGATTTTATTCTTCTTAGACAGGACTTCACAAAGGGTATGGCATTTAAGACTAAATGACACATGGAGACCACCGCAGTTGGCACCTTTCTGATTCGCTACTTGACAGGGGGAAGAGCTGGAAGATTATTGCTGCGCAGAACAACAAGAACAGCGCACAGACCTTTCAAAGTTTGATAATGTGTGATTTGAAGACTGACAGTCGTAGCAAAAACATGGTAGTCCCACAAACATATGAAATCAAAACACTTTCTTTCCTACTTTTATACCAAGAACAAATTTTATGCCGAGCAACAAAGCATTTGAGAGTGCGATTCCATCTGTAAAAGTTACTTTAACTGCCAACAATTTTCTTATGCGTTTCACATCGATCACACTGTCAAAGCTCTTAAATATATCAAGATCAAAGTTCCCCTGTATACTTTTCAGTATTCCGTGGTATTTCATTTAACTTGACTTGGCGTTTCTTCAGTCCGCCGGGGATTACGTCACAAGAATCTTTCACACAAATTTATTCAATACAAAATAACAGCTTATTGCTGGAGGGCTTGATACTTTGCACAGCTTGGTGCCCACAAACTTGGTCAGTTGCTTGCTTGGGTTTAGCAGAATCATTCAAATCAGACGAAAAATTCAAAATCACATCTTTCATAGGATTTTGTGAAAGATGAGGGCTATGATTCGGTAGAGACAGAAGGTTTGGATCAGAGGGTGTCACCTTATCGCATATAATAATAATAATATTTATTATCCACAAACACACAAAAGTATAAACAGTGGATGGAGTACAGAGAAAAAAGTAATAAACAAAGTAAAAACAAAAGTACACGTAAATCATCAATGGCAAGCACAATGAAGCTAATATAACAAAGAAAAACAGTATAATAAAATAGACTAACAGATCAGTAGAACAGACAAAGTAAAGCTGTATTGACAACTAGAAATATTTACAAACACAGTATAGAACGCCACTCATCTTTCGCTAATATATTCTTCATTTATTAATAGCCACAAAGATAACCCTATGGGGAAAAGAAAAAGCAAACAAAATTAACAAAACGACCAAAAAAGAAACTAATTACTTGTCCCACATAATACATAAATAACAAGAGAAAATATAACTAAAATAGAGAGATAACATATAAGAAGAAGAAAATTATGGCAGCATCGCCCCATACAGGAAATTATTCTTGGACAGAGATCGGACATAACGAGAAAGCCGATTTTGGATGGCCAGGTATGGATCAAGAATGCCATATCTTTCATTAATCCAAGAGTTTCTAGTCCAGGGTGGTGGGCCTAGCAAGAACTTACAAAAACGGTAAAAGCACGACTGGATGGTACGTTTATTCCGATCGGTTAATAGAGCCCAAAACGGGGAAAGACCAATAACATGTGGCTGCACCAGCGCATTGAAAAGTCTTGCTCTGATACGTCTATTATAATTTGTCTTGATATATATGAGTAGGCCATAAGATCTGCGGATCTTGCTGGTCAAATGTTCAATTAGCAGTGATCTCCTAGATTTCACATCACAACCGATTGGGAGCCCGAGGTAAACTAAACTAGGCTCTGGTTTCACGACACTATTTCCAAGTCGGATATAAGGAACGTCATCTGAGCTTTGACGGTTGAAAACAAAAATTTCGTTCTTACTTTCGTTAAAAGACAGGTTTATTTCGGAATAAGCGTTTCTTAGAATATCAAAGTTCTTTTCTATCATCCCAAAAGAATGGCTTAAATTCAGTATATCATAGGCATAATTTAACAGTGATATATCTCTACCTTTAAACACAAAACTCATCTCAACATCTTTTCGTGATTCTAAAAAATTATTGTTGTAAAGGGAAGGGGAAGAAACTGCACCTTGCCGTATGCCTTTTTCTACAGGAACTACTACAGTCGAAATTTGTGGACCATCAATCGTCAGGACTTTAGTTCTAACCTGCAGTTTATTATATAAATTTCGGAGTGGTAGGACGATTGATCTGTCAAGGCCACGTTTGAACGCACACGACAGTGTCTGAGCATGGACGCCAGAATCGAACGCTCGGCGTACATCATGACTAGCTGCTATAATCCTTTTTCCTGTCTGGTCACACTCTAACGGTCTTAGCACAGTAAAAAACAGCAAAAGACTTTTCCGTAAAGAGTGGGGCGTTGAAGAGGAAAAGCCCCTTTCATATACGGAGTAATTTGTGTTCATTTTAAGTTTTAACGTCGCTTCTTACTTTTAGTTAAAAGAAACTTGTTTTTCTTATTTAATTTCTGAACGTTTTTGAATTAATACATGTTTTGACTTTGGCTCTCCGCACATAAATAATTAAAACGAAATTTGTATATGGATTAGTTTTTGGGTTAAATGGCTTTCTCATAGTTTTAATCAGAAGATTTTGAGAAACAAGGAGCGGGAGAGGAGGCCTGGTTGCCCTAAAATTTTTAATTACTTAAAAAGGCAACAAAAACTTTTAATTTTTTTACGAACGTTTTCATTGGTAAAAAATATACGTAACTTACACAAACTTCTATATTCAAATATTTTTATTACTTATATGAGGGGGCTCACCCCCTTGACAATGCTTCGTTGTTTACACTAAATCTTTAATTTTGTCCCAATTCTTTAAGACTGATCCCACAATCACAAAGGCTGTAGAAAAATAGTTGAAATTACTAAATATACTATAGCATAAAGAGCAAAGTATTAGGAAGAGGTAAACCGCTCATATTCGCAATAATTTCTGTTCGTTTCAAGTTCAAATACTACTCCTTACTTTCAGTAGACAAACTTTTTATATTTATTTTTTCATTGTTTTTTATTAGGTAATGCTAGAAAATCCCGGACCCCCTTCATTGGAATTCTCTTTCTCTATGACAAATTCCTTCCTGGAAAGATCCTCCCACATAACCCCGTCTCAAATTCTCCCCCCCCCAAACCAATAAAATCCCCCTGAAAACGTCTGTACAATTTCCAATAACCATTACTACATGTACACACTGGTCAAAGCTTGTAACTTGCAGCCACTCCCACGGGACTGCAGAGGAATAAATCGTCCCTAAGGACATAGTTATTATGTTTTTCAACTATGGTGAATAAAATGGCTATCTCAGAATTTTGATTGGCTGACTTTGGGGAAAAAATGAGCGTGGAAGGGGGCCTAGGTACCCTCCATTTTTTGGTCACTTTAAAAAGG
The DNA here is from genome assembly GCF_032884065.1 of Artemia franciscana. Classification (NCBI taxonomy): domain Eukaryota; kingdom Metazoa; phylum Arthropoda; class Branchiopoda; order Anostraca; family Artemiidae; genus Artemia; species Artemia franciscana. The sequence goes on from NC_088877.1 coordinate 2,244,996, forward strand.
CACTACAACTTTGGATTCCCATTAGAATGAGCCCTCTTTCAACATTCTAGGATCACTGGGTCGATACGGTCACCCCTGGGAAAAAGAAAAGAAAAAAAGACCAACAAACAAACACTCACCCGTGATCGGTCTTCTGGCAAAAAATACTGATATTCACATTTTTGTAGATAGGAGCTTGAAACTTCGTCAGTAGGGTTTTCTAATACGCCGAATAATATGGTGTGCTTTTCGTTATGATTCTATGATTTTTAAGGGGGTTTCCCCCTTATTTTCTAAAATAAGGCAAATTTTTTCAGGCTCTTAACTTTTGATGGGTAATACTAAACTTGATGAGACTTATATATTTAAAATCAGCATAAAAATGCAATTCTCTTGATATATCTAACTATTGGTATCAAAATTCCATTTTTCTTAGTTTCGGTTATTATTGAGCCAGGTCGCTCCTTACTACAGTTCGTTACCACGAACTGTTGTATTTTATCTGTTCTTATATGCACATAGGTGTGTATATGAATATATATATATATATATATATATATATATATATATATATATATATATATATATATGTATATATATATATATATATATATATATATATATATATATATATATATATATATATATATATATATATATATATATATATGTATGTATATATATGTATGTATATATAGTTATTATTGTTTCATTGAAGTCTATTTTATCTACTGATCTTCTTAATTAATTTAGTCTATTCAATCTGTTATTCTATTTAGTTTTGTTTTCTTTCAATGTATTAGTCTATTTTAGTTTTGTTTTCGATAGCTTTTATTTTATTTAGATTTTCTTTTTTTCTCCTTTTTGCTCTTCTCTCTGTAAGTGATTATTTGATTGTTTTTTTCTATGAGTAAGTGACTCGTTTATTTTCCCCCTTCTTTAGAGGCCAAAGAGCCTTTGGGGGAATGGTAAAATGTAAAATTGTATGTGTGTTTTGTGATGCATAAATCTTATCTATCTTATCTTATTGAGTCATGCGTAAATTTGGAACAGGTTATCGGATTCAAGTGAAAGCTAATAATTGAACAGAGGGTATTCTCTGGTGATACTTTGCATGTCCGGACTGCATCTGACAACTTTTTGGAGGAGGGGATACGTGACAGGCTTAGACTGGAGAGATCGAGATGTAACTTTGTGTGAATAAAAACAGATGCTCTGGATAAATCATGTACAGAACCGGGTTGGCTGTGGGCACTATGTGTGGAGTTTGAGGTAGACTCTAATGCCATGCTGTTCATCGGCACACTGACGCCGAAAAAGTTTCGACGCACCACCGCTGTTTTTCATTTGGTGCGCCATAGCCATCGCCTTTTAAATGGCAGTGCGCCGCTACTGTTTTTTGGCAGAAATACTTTTCATTGTTACCACCTTTGTGTCCTTTCATAACCAAAAAGTATTAAAAAAATGTCATATACCATTGAAGTTTCTTTTTAGCGTGTCCACGCACACTGTCCTGACCATGATGAGTTTTTATGTTAATTACGCTTGTCTGGTTTTGGACTGCTCAAGTACCATAACATGGCATCACAACGTCTGTCTTTCTGTCCAACTCTTGATACTTCGGGCACCTTCAGCTAGATGCTAGACAATGATACTTGGCATGCAAAAAAAAAGGACCCGGAAAAATGCTGTTATTTCCATTCCAAAATCCCATTAGCAGTTGGGGGAGGGGATTTTTTTGTGTTTTAACTGTACTTTAAGGTAGTTATCAAGATTGTGAATGATAATTTTGTTTATAAGGAAACGATCCATAAAAGTCGCCCCCAAACTTATTGCCATATTTTGTTGTTTCTCGGGGACTCCTTGACGAGTCAAGGGAAGCCACCAGAAGAGAGGGAGTCACTTCCTAGCAACCAGGGGTGTTGCAATGGGTGTAACTCCCCACCTTTTTGAGATTCGGTTAAGTTTTGGGCTGGAGATCTAAAATTTATTAAAATTGTTCGGGAGTTTTTCGATAGCAAAACTTTTCGGTAAATTTACAGGGAGTCGGTAGTTATACAAAATCCAAAATAGGCTATATGAACAAATCTATTTTTTGACCTAAATCCACAACCAATTTATACCTTCTCTCTTTAAAAGACTCCAACCTTAGAACTTGGAGGCTCGTCTCGTAGTCAACATAACTACTTTCTAATATTATTTTGCAGGCCCTTTTCTGCAATCTTTTTATTTTGTCGCTTTAGTCAATGATCAGTGCACTATGCCACACTATATAAGCATATTCTCTGAGCGGTCTAATGTAAGATTTGTAGCGTACAACCATAATCTGAGTTGTCATGCCAAAACGGCAAAGGTAGGCAAAAGATTTAAAGAGGTGGGTAGTTTTAGAGACAATCGAAGATACGTTGTTATTCCATTTGAGGTCAAAAGTTCAAATGGACACCAAGAATCTTCAGCGATTTTACAGCTTTCAGTCCATTGCATGTCGGGTCTGGAACTGGCTATTTAAAGAGGTTAACCCTGAACAAGACAGTTATCTCCTGGTTGAGTTTGATCTTTACTTGGTTTGCTTCTTCTTCGATCTTTTGCATTACTGTAGGAACTGGATCTGACTGTATGCTCTATGAGAGTAGTCTGAGGAGGAGAGTGGACAGGTGATCTGCGAATTTGTAGCATTTAGTGATTTTGCGCAGAAGCTTGTTGATTACTATGACGAAAGCTAAAGGACCTAGCTTCAACCCTTTTGCTGCACCTCGTGTCAGCTCCCTAAGATCAGATACTTCGCCATTTGAAATTTGGACATTCCGTTTTCGGTTTGTAAAAAGCTGCCAACCATTCACAAAACGATTTTCCTTTACTTAAGAGATGTTACCTCGCTGATAACAACTGTGTTGTCCAGCAAGCAAATGCTTTCACAAAGTCTGCGATGATGCAGTCAATGTAAGCGCCGTCTTTCTCCAGATGATCAAGGATATCTATAATGAGGCGAATAAGGTATTGCACAATATTGTGGTCTGAACGGAAGCCGTATTGCCGAGGATCAAGCTGATCGCCAATATCTTCTAAGAGCCATTTGAAGACAATTCCTTCCCGGACTTGAGAGATGATCGATGCCTTTGAGATGGGCCTTAAATCATTTGCAGATTCTACGGCTGAATTTTTCAGGATAGGGTTGACAACAGCTGTTTTGAATCTTGTTGGGAAGGTGCCCTCACTCAAATGTTGGTTTTCTACGGCAGTAAACCGTACCGTAAGATCATTCCTGTATACCTTGATCAGTTTGATCGGTAGCTCTCCTGGAAATGAGGCGTCCAGTTTGACGCGTCCAGTTTTCAGAAAGTGGTCTGGATGGTTTTTGCTTCAATGACCAGAATTTCAGTGATGCTCGGGAGGCCAGGAAGTGATGTGAGGCCAGAAAATTTTGTATAGTTTGTAGAAAGGTCATCGTTAATATCGTTAGCGGTAAATTCCTCTCCTTTTTTGTTTGTTAGTTCGACGTTTTCGGGCTTTCAGCCAAGAATGTTCTTAGCCGTGCTATGAAGTTTTTAGGGGTCGAAGATAGAAGATACTGTACAGTTAAGCGGCCGTGCTGCTTTCGAGCATACTTTATCTTTCTCAGAAAGCGTTTGTCACAAAAGGTGTTTGTCATGTCTTCAGCGGGCGGTTGTCTGTAAATGAAGGTCCAGTTCTGTAGTTCTATTTTTTCCATAATACCAGAAATCTGTTCATCCTTGATCGGTAGGTAGGTTGCTGTTTTTTTAATTGCCTTTCGACGTGGCAAATGTGACAGTCTCCAAATTACTGTTAGCTGTTCACTTAGGCCGATGCTTATTGTTATTTTCGGCTCTTTGTAGACCATGTCAAGTAAGTTACTGCCGCGGGTTGAAGACTTTACCACTTGTTTCAGTGATAGACAGGTCTCTAACCAAGAAGGCTGAATATAATTGAAGGTTCCGCATATCACAATACTATCAGAGGCGAATTTTGACCAAAAATAGTCAACTGGGTACTGTAGGTAATTTACTAGTCTTTCAGAATGGTGCTTTCGGTGGATAGTATACGACTCAAAAGATTAAAGATAACACCTCCTTTGGTAGAAAAAAGGTCTTACTCAGCCCCTTAGCACTTCCAGCTCTAGGGACTTGGGTATTAGTGGATCGAGTACTCGGCTAGGCATATTATTACGACAGAAAAAACAAACACCTCCGCCATGGATGACTTCCTATTGGTCTAACGACTTTCGAAGTAAGCAGTAGCGTTAAATCCATCGATGCTGAGTACAATTTCTATTTGCTAGTCACGTTTTGGTGAAGCTGGCCACGTCTATCTGTTTACCTCGCGTTAAAACGTCCAGTTCCTTGATCTTTTTTGTTCTGACTGGACATTCAACAGCATGACAGAGGAAAATTCAGCTTCTATCGTGGGTAGCTTAAGGCTGGCTTCTGATAGTTTCCCCAGTTGGTTGCGCTGTGGCTTGAAGCGGGAAAGGGAGGAGGGCATAGTTGGGCAGGAGGGTTGCCCAGGGGCACCCAATGATTCGTCATACTCCATTTGGAGGGGAACTGGGCTGGGTTGAATGCTGTGGCTTGTTACTGCTGCAAGAAAAAAGGGGTGGTAAATTGGTCATGAGCGATGGGAGAGAATAATGTACGAGGCTAGAAATCTGAACCGTTATTTTTGTACTAGGCAGTGTCAAGAGGTCTAGGGCTAATTTGTCGGTTTGCTCTTAGGGAATCTAGGATGTGTAAGAACCTACAACTTTTCTTTTGTGGGCACTGCTTAAATGAACCATGTCTGCAAATTTTGGGATGGCCTAATATGCAATTTTTTGGGTGCATTTCATATCTAGATAAGGTTTGCAGGGATGAGAGAACTTGCAATCTTTGCCGTCCCTACACTTGCATTTTAAGAAATATCTACAGATTCTGTTGTTCTTTCTTGCTGCATTGGCTGTAGTCTCAACATCGTCTTAAGCCACAGACAGTGTCACATTCTTCTCTGTCTTTTGTTCAGGTGCTACAAGGGATACTAGCTGATTAATTTGCTTTTGTTGTAGTTGAATAACCGAATCTTTGTCACGGATACTGCTAAGAGGGGCTGTATCTCTGCTTCTTTTTCTTCCAGCTCCATTGCATGGGTAAGATTTTTCTTAGAGGTCGGTGACTATTTTGGTGAGTGCCACTCTTCCAGGTTAACAGCTCTAACGGCTGACGTTGTTTGCTCGACAGCAGACAACCCTAGACCATCCTCCTTTGACCGCATTCCTATCATAAGCAAATTCACCTGTAGTTCCAACTCTGCTGTAATGCCAGAAGCATCGAGCTGATGCTTTTTCAGCATAGCCTTTAATCACACAACATTCAGTTTGCCAACTCTCAGTGGCGATAAAGCATCCAAATCAACTTTTGACGTCTTTGGCGTAAAAGCTCTGACGCCTCTCTGGCAACACTGGTTTTAAACTCCGAAATTGTTCCTCAACATGGCTAGACTAGTATTTATTTTCTTCAATAAGATTAATCAAATTACGGAAAAATAACTGAAGAACACGTATGAATCTAATTCACCAAAGGGTAAGCTTTGATGTGTGACCCTCCCTTAATCACGGACTGGCAGTTGCCAATATATATTTTATACATATATCGGATAGTTTTGATTATATTCACACTGCTTGATTCTAACCTATACTATATAGGTTACTGATCATGAAAATATCAATAAGAAAATCCACGAAAATCCACAGTTCCCAAGGAAATTTTCACTCAAGTAGCAAGATAATCCGCTTACTCAAATTATAATCCTTTGGTCACTGAATGAATGTATCAAAATATTAGCTGTCAGTCAGGTAGAGACTATAATCCTTTAGTAATGGTTATATCCAAAACATGGTCCTTACACCATGAAATGTGAATCAAGATGAAGCATCTTTTGATACAAAAACATTTCGGTGTAATTCCAAACAAGTTCTTGGTCTAAACTTATTTGGTATAATAACTGGAAGCTTGTAATTTATTTGGTATAATTTCCAGGAGCTCGGAAGAGGTTGAGTGAATCACTGGTCGCAGACAAAAGGACTTACCTATGATTTCATCGATAATTCTCACTTTCATTTTGGATTCCAAAAAGAAGATCAAATCATAAGTTTTGAGAAATTCCACTTGCGAAGTATTTCTTAATATTCTCTGTTTTATTAATATTCTCTATCTATATTCTCTATTCTATTGTGTTGTCCAGTAACAAACAACACTCCTCAGGCTCATGAGAAACGTCGGACACAGACTATTCAGACTCCAATGAAGCTCAGGATATAAAAAGAAAGAAAATTGAAAAGAAAATTGAAAGTTGCAATCTGTTTGTGGTGTAACGCTGAGGTTTCCTGCAAAAAGGGTGAAGCAGATCTTGATGCCCATGCTTGTACTTCTGTGCGTGTTAAAACATAGTGACCCCAAAAGATATGTCTTCTGCTATTTCAGTGTACAGGGTTCATGAGGACTTTCCGTCTGTGCTTGTGACTGAAGCTAAAATTTCTTCATTCCAGGTCAGCAACAACCTGCCATTTTTCTCTTTCGGACCAGTTGATTCCCCTGCTGAAAACGATGCCACCAAAGCGGTCCTTGATAAAATGCGTCTCGGGAAGCAGAAAGTTGTGAATGTTGTTCGTCAGGGACTCGATCCTTACTACAAGCAAAAAGTTGTCGAAGAAATGAAGGTGAGACCTTTTTCTTTGGTCATCGACGAATAGACGGATGCGGGAACCATGAAACAGCTCGATGTATATATTTCCTTTTGTAACAACAAATTGGGAACGGATATTGATGTCATTGATTTTGTGGAGTGCTGAAACGGATCAGCAGTTTCCATTTTCACAAGACTGGAGGAAACTTTGGAGTTTTTAAGAGTAAGTGAAGTGCCTTTACAGAATTGGGTTGGGTTCTGTAGTGATACCATGAACACCATGATGGGTGGTAACAACTCAGTGGCGACTGTGATTTAATGAATATACCCTTGGGTATTAATAGCAAAGTCCAGTTGTCATTCTTGTCATTCCATTCATCTGTGCACCTCATACGCCTGCAAGAAACTGACGAAGGCTCTAGAAGACCTGTGTCGTCATATGTACAATTATTTCAATATGAGTGCCAAGTATACAGCTGCCCTGAAAGAATTTCAATTGTTTTCAGAGACTGGGATCCACAAGATATTGGCATCAGCTCCAACAAGATACCTTGCGGTACACAACTGTGTTAGATATTCTAGAGCAGTCGAATACCCAAATCCTGTGTTTTACCAGTGCCAATTTTGAAGATCTGACACACGGCTGTGAGTTAGTTCTGAGTGCCCTGAAAAATCCATTAATTGGGATCATCATGACTACGTAATGGGAGTTTTGAACGACTTCAATACCCTTTTCTACCGATTGAAAATCGAAGTCATTCAATTATTGAAAACTCTGTTGAAAAACTGTATGAATACTCCCGAAGTAAGGAGCTGTACCGATATCATGAAAATTGATGTTGAAGACGAAGCCAGTTATTTAGATCTGCGAAAGGTCTACCTTTGCTTAGATGCCAAGGCAGCAATGGCTGACCTTTTTGCGTCTAGGACAAAATGCCAATCCCACGAAGTTGCTAAGGTTTATTCTACCGTGAGAGAGTTTTACAAGGAAGTGGTAGTCCAGATTAAGAACCACATCTCTTTCGACTCGGACATTTTTGTCTTCTCCAAAATACTTGACCCTGCTCAGGATCGGGATCCAAACCCTCCTAGCCTGGCACCATTTTTGGCAAAATATAGCTTACTGTCCTGGTCTAAAAGCTTCATAGACAGAGAGTAGAGAGAGCAGAGCTCTACAAGACAAACGAATGACCAAGATGCCAGTTCACTCATAGTAGCTGACTAATAGGTAACCTGAAGCTTGTCATTGAGTACTTGTATGCTCTACAGTTTTCGAACGTGGAGAGACTATTTAGTTCTCTGAAGGACGTCAAAACAGACAAACCTAACTACCTGTCAACAGTTACGATTAGTTCGACATTTAAGACAAAACTTGGTATGAGTAGGCTTAAGGTGATCCCTCAGTGTCAAGTCGTACATGGGAGCATGAGGCAGTTACTGAAAGGCGTAGTTGATTTCGCAACCATTACTGAAGCTAGTGCTTCTTTAGCGCGAGCTCGTCTGGCTCCAGAAAGAGCAAACAATATTGTTGACGATCAGGATTAACTACAATGTTATCTAGTCAAAATTCTGAGTTTGATTTGTATTCATAATTCTAGTTCAAATTATGTGATCAAGTAGTCTTAGCTGCAGAGTAATACAGTGAAAAATTCTACCTGAGTTCTGTGACTCGTATTCTTAGTTCTAGTTCTAATCATGTAAACAAGTAGTTTCTAGATGATTTTCAATGAATCCATTTAGTTTACATAACTCTTGTATGAAAGAAACATTGTTCCTTGTTCCTGTAAAATTATTTTCTGTGCCTCAGAAAACAAGACAGCCCAACGACGAAAATACAAAGGCAAAAAAAAACTCTCTTAAAACGATTTTCCAGGTCCTTTTTTAGTTGATTCATTAAGAACAGTTTTGTGAAGAAGTCTAGTCGAAAATGCGTTTTAGGATACTTTAAACCTTGATAATCTTGCTCTTTTTCGTTGACTTTTGCTTTGTCTGGTCATATTAAATTGATAGCTGATTTTGGAGTAATAATGAGTCTTCACCTTCTAGAATCTGGGTTTCCAGATTTTCCGGGATTTTTTTTTTGAATTTCTTCTGCGATACTTAAAAATTCTGAAAATCTGGAAGTTCAAAAGCCCCATTTTTTGGAATATATTGATATACTTTTGGACCAGTTCGTATTCCATATGCAAGAAGAAGAAGACGTCAAAAAATAATCTGGACGCCCAGATTCAGGGAGGTGATGACCAGACTTAAGACTCTAAACATATTTTCGATTTGAATTAGTTCTATCTTTCTATTACTGACATTTTTACCCCTAATACAACTTGTATATGAGACTCATTTTTTCCCCAACTAAAAAAAAGCTCCCGATAATCTCCTGACTTTTCGGAGTCGTTACTGATTTTCAGAAAAAAAAAAGTGGAAGCACTGCTTTAGTAGGTCTGTTGATGGCGGTCACTGTATATGCGGTTGAATTATCCAGACTTTTGTATCTGTTTTCACTGTCTATTAAATGGACTTCCCCCATTTAAGAGTTAATTGTGCGTGCAGAACAGGTTAATTCCTCATCTGGGTCCCGCCATGTTTCTACTGGTAAACAACCCCCAAGGAAAGCCCTTTTTGATTTTTCCTTGCATAATTCAAAACAAATATAAAGTTGAGCAGCGAAGAAGAAATTACGACAAATACAAAGAACGACAAAAATTGTTTGACTGTTGCTATTCTAAAGATTAGAATCCAATTGACACCACTTAGTTTTTGTTGCAGTGCATGAACTGAATTTGGAATTTAGTTAAACACTAAAAATTCCAGATAGAAATACAAATTTTTTATTCCGAAAATCGTCAGTGTATATTTAAATAAAACCTAATCCCAAGAGTTCACAGGTTCAATTAAACAAAAGTATCACAATTTCATTAACCTCCTGAAACAATAGGGAGACATTCCTCCTCCAATTGACAATATTCCATGTTGCCCATCATAAGACCTGGATCAGTGCAATCTATAGATATATCTTGTTGAAAATCTTGGCATTTACATTCCAGACCGGTTGGATTTATTTGACATGGGTCAAGTTGCGCAACAGGGGGGTTGCACAAAGGTTTGCTTAGTCCGGTAGGAGGAAAGCATGGAAGAATATTTGTCACTGTTGCTCCTGCCATTTGTGTCACTGTAATCTGAAAAAAAAGACACAATTAACTGCCGTTGCATTTGATAATTTAATGAAAATTTTGTAAGTAGAAATTATCTATGATAATATTTATTGGCGTAAAATGGCACCAGAAAAAAAAACTTGGATTGACAGAACTATCTATGGTAGAAAGTGGAAAATAAAAATAAAATATAAACTCGTTTTAAAAAAGACTAAAATATAGAAATTTTTCCCGATTATCTTTGAGCATAAATCCCCAACCACGCATTGCACCCCGGCCGAGGGCTGAGAATCAGGAGATCGGCACCTGCGCTACGCGAACCCTAATCGGTTTGCATGCGAAAGTTTGCTTTTTTTTGCTTATAAATGAAATTAAGGGACTCAAAAGAACTTGGGCCTTGTATACTAAAACAATCAAAATGATCTATTTTATTCAATGCATAAATAAAAAAGTCCGTAAGTTGAGACATGCATATGGAAGTATTACATTGTATAAAGCCCATGTTTTCAATTATATTCTTAATTTACCGAGGAAACAATGTTTTCTGCTGTTTAGTTCATTTGAAAGTAAGTAAAAAGTTTTTTATAATTTTGACAAAAATACCAAACGATGAGTTGAAAAAGTGACAAAAATGCCAAACAATGAGTTAAGGAAAATAAGTTTAAAAAACAAAGAGCAGAATATAAAAAGTAAAAGATTTTCAAAGCTTGAATTATATAGCATGGCCTGTCTTCAATAACAATTGGCAAAAGCAGATATGGTGACCTTGTAGAAAAAAGCCTAATTTCGAATAAAACCAAAGAGTGATATTAAAACTTAAAATGACCATTAATTCTTACGTACTGGAAAGGGTTGCTACCTTTTCAGATGTCCAACCCATGTTCAGTATTTTACTAGAAAACAAACGCTAGAGGACCTGATTTTGATATTCTCCTAGAAAATATTCCCCAACTATAAAGATGAGCAGCGAAAGGGAAGTGAAGATAAATAAAAATAACAATGAAAAGCACTCGATTGTGCATAACATTTTGACCCTAGTCGTAATTATCAGATAAATACCTGTTTTTATGGAGGTTAAACTTATTCTATTTTCTTTTTAAAAATCGATTGATTCCCACCTTGGGACTTTCTGTTTCCTCCTGGTATTTCTCCTTTTGCCTTTCCTCGGTAAATTTTTGGAGACTTGCTAATTAGCTTCATTTAAAATTAGATAGACAGGTGATGACTCATTGGGTGACAGAGATGAGAATACGTTTTTAACGCCTAGACACTGATTGTTTAAGAAAGAAGAGCACTCGATTCATTTAAAAAAAATAAAAAAAACTAGTTTTTTTAACTGAAAGTAAGGAGCGACATTAAAACTTAAAACGAACAGAAATTACTCCGTATATGAAATGGGTTGTCCCCTCCGCAGTCCCTCGCTCTTTACGCTAAAGTTTTTAATTGTTTTAAAAAGTAGAATTGTGGCAAAGAGTCAAACTTTAGCGTAAAGAGCGAGGGACTGCGGAGGAAACAACCCATTTCATATACGGAGTAATTTCTGTTCGTTTTAAGTTTTAATGTCGCTCCTTACTTTCAGTTAAAAAAACTAGTTTTTTTTATTTAATTTCTGAACGTTTTTGAATTAATGCATGTTTGATTTTGGCTCTCCGCACATAAATTATTGAAATGAAATTAGTATATTAATTTTTTTTGGCTAAAACGTCTGTACACTTCCCAATAACCATTACTATATGTAAACACTGGTCAAAGTTTGTAACTTGCAGCCCCTCCCCCAGGAAGTGTAGTGGAGTAAGTCATTCCCAAAGACATAGTTATTATGGTTTTCGACTATGCGGAACAAAATGGCTATCTTAAAATTTTAATCTGTTGACTTTTGGAAAAAAATTAGCGTGGGAGGGGGCCTATTTGCCCTCCAATTTTTTTATCACTTAAAAGGGCACTAGAACTTTTCATTTCCGTAAGAATGAGCCCTCTTGCGACACTCTAAGACCACCTGGTCGATACGATGACCCCTGGGGAAAAGAAAAAAACAACAACAAACAAACAAATAAACACGCACCCGTGATTTGTCTTCTGGCAAAAAATATGAAATTCCACATTTTTTTAGATAGGAGCTTGAAATTTTTGCTATAGAGTTATCTGATATGCCGAATGCGATAGTGTGATTTTCGTTAAGATTCTATGACTTTTAGGGGATGTTTCCCCCTTTTTTCCAAAATAGGGCAAATTTTCTCAGGCTCGTAACTTTTGGTGACAAAGACTAAATTAATTGGAACTTATATATTTAGAATCAGCGTGAAAATTCGATTCGAGCATCAAAATTCCGTTTTTTAGAGTTCCGTTTACTATTGAGCCGGGTCGCCCCTTACTACAGTTCTTTACCACGAACTGTTTGAAAAGAAAATAATTCGGTATTTCGGGGCTTCTGACATTATTACTCCTTTGCGGAAGTTAGGCTCAAAATTGAAAAAGGATTATATTTTTTCTCTGGGCCCCTTCCACCTCTTAGTTCGTTTATTTTCCCGTTAGTTTTCACCTGTTTTCGCTTTATAGTTGTGTTATCTCTTAGCAGTTTTTTCGTTAGTTGAGTTATGGTTCTGGTATATATGTTTTATCGCTCGTATAGTTGTGTTATTTTCAAATTATACTCCATAATAGAGAGGCTCCGAACACCCAGCATTGTATATTAAGCTCTGAATTTGACGTTTTTTTCTAACGTGACCAGATTCGTCCTGCGCCCTTTTCATTGAATTTTTTCCCCCATGGCACATTTCTCCAAGGAAAGATCCTCCCACATAGCCCCCTCCCTCAACCCTACCCCCAAAACCAAAAAAATCCCCCTGAAAATGTCTGTACACTTTCCAATAACCATTATTATATGTAAAAACTGGTTGAAGTTTGTAACTTGCAGCCCCTCCCCCAGGAACTGTGGGGGAGTAAGTCACCCCCAAATACATAGTTATTATGATTTTCGACTATGCTGAACAACATGGCTATCTCAAAATTTTGATCCGTTGACTTTGGGAAAAAAATGAGCGTGGGAGGGGGCCTAGATGCCCTCCAATTTTTTTGGTCACTTAAAAAGGGCACTAGAACTTTTCATTTCCGTTAGAATTAGCCCTCTTGTGACATTCTAGGACCACTTGGTCGATACGATGACCCCTGGGAAAAAAAAAAAAATAAAAAAAAAACAAACAAATAAACACGCACCCGTGATTTGTCTTCTGGCAAAAAATGCAAAATTCCACATTTTTGTAGATAGGAGCTTGAAACTTCTACAGTAGGGTTCTCTGATACGCTGAATCTGATGGTGTCATTTTCGTTAAGGTCCTACGGCTTTTAGGGGGTGTTTTCCCCTATTTTCCTAAATAAGGCAAATTTTCCCAGGCTCGTAACTTTTGATGGGTAAGACTAAACTTGATGAAACTTATATATTTAAAATCAGCATTAAAATGCGATTCTTTTGATGTAGCTATTGATATCAAAATTCAATTTTTTAGAGTTTTGGTTACTATTGAGCCGGATCGCTCCTTACTACAGTTCGTTACCACGAACTGTTTGAAAAGGGTGGTCCTAGTTTCAACTCTTGAGCTGCGTGATTGTCTGTTTCTCTTCATCTTTACTTAAGCGCGCTTCAAGTACTAAGTGGAGGTCTACTGATTTATTTTTTTTTTAGTTCAGTAAGCTCTGTGAATTTGATTTCCAACAATAGCACATTTTACCTTTTCTCTGCATAGGCTTATTTCATCATATTTTTCGAATTGTTAAAGATCTCTTTAGAAAGAGAGGGTAAAGAGTTAGACCTTATGGAAGAAGGGCTTATAGAATTCAAAATATCTTCCCCGAGAGAAGATGGGAATTTAAGATAGGAGAATTTTGGGATTAGGACTATGGCATTATTTACATGGAGAGTAAAATTATCATATCTATTCCGGTCGTAGCTGTTGTAAGTCCACAGAACAAATACCAGCTTGGGCAGATCTTGTAGAACCTGTAGCCCGCCAGAGTCGTGTTTTCCACAGTAATAACATCAGTACTGGCACTAAGTCATGGTGCCACGGTGACTGGAGGCGCTAGATAACTTATACTACTACCAGCGTTGGCCTGGTACATATAATCAACTATCATAAAGGAAGGGTGGCTGGTCATATTGGAGGCGAGATAGATGTCAGATGAGGGATGTCAATGTCCAAATTGCTTATATCTCAATAGCCTCTGCCATAAATATAGGAAAGGGTAAAGGGATGATGATAGGAATTTGTCTATATCTTACTTCATTTGGACTAAACCTGAATAAACATGTTGCCGGGTGATACCCTCATCTTACTGGTGACAAATATTTCTGATAGTTATTTTAAGGCTTTAATTTAAATAAACCAATTTACTTGATGTTTCATAAAGTTATATGCAATGTTTTGTAAACACATCTAAGATTCTATGAAAGAGAGATGGTAGATTATTCAATAAGAGGATAGGCAGATGCATCAACGAATTCATTTCTTTGCTGCTATTCGGCCCTCCTCTAATCCCTATTAGGAAATTTAAGAATTTTACATATCATTGTTGTTCAAACCATCGTAATGTGAAATTATACATATAAGGTTAATATGAGCATGTAAACGAAAATGGAAAAAATTCTTACTATAAGAAATTTTCACCACATTTTCTGCTTGTACATTACTTTTGAGCATTGGCAGCATATTTCAAATTACTTCTTTTTTTGGCTTATTTTTATTTGACATAAAATGGCGTTTCTGTTTACATGCCAATAGCATATAAAGAGTCTAGGCCTTAAGAAAGGGTGCCCCCCTCCACCAATAAGTATTTTTTACATTTTTGATTAGCCACCCATGTTTAGGCTAGATATTGGGAGGGATACTTCACTACTTCCTAACATACAACTAATTTAGCGAAAACCCAGATTTTGCAAAGTGATGATTGGAACAGTTGTCATTAAATTCATTTGTTTTCAAAGTAAAGTGTAGTTGGTAGATTATAGTAAAGAAAATTACCTTAAATCCACCCAAAATGAGGGAGGTTTTCTCCCTTTACACGTCATGAACACGCTCCATGGCCACATCACTCTTATGTATTTTTAAAAGAACCGATAAAGGAATTTTAAAAGTCATGCGTCTTATAATTAACAAAGACCAACAAAGAACTGTATAAACCGTAAAAATGAAACACCTTATAGACATGAGACGAAATTATTTCGGTAATATTAAATTTGAACCAAATATCAGAGGCAAACTTTACCATTGCCATTACTACAGCTTCTAATAGTATATTTTTAGTGTTCTGACTTAACTCCCAATTCTTCCAAACTTTGTGAAAATACCATGACATTTTCTACTCTACCTTCAACATTCACCACATCTACCTTCAAAAGGTACGAGTTAACGAACTGTAGTAGGGAGCGACCTGGCTCAATAGTAAACGAAACTCTAAAAAACGGAATTTTGATACCAATAGCTACATCAAAAGAATCGCAAATAATGCTAATTTTAGATACATAAGTTTCATCAAGTTTAGTCGTACCCATCAAAAGTTACGAGCCTGAGAAAATCTGCCTTATATTGATTATTAATACGGAAAACACCCCTAAAAGTCATTGAATCCTAACGGACATCACAGCATCAGATTCAGCGTATCAGAGAACGCCAATGTAGAAGTTTCAAGCTCTTATCTACATATTTTGTATTTGATATACTATACGCTAAAGTTTTACTCTTTCTCTCAGTTCTACTAAATTAAACAGTGAAAACCTTTAGCGTAAAGAGCAGGGCGTTGAGAAGGGAACAGCCCCTTTCATACAAGGAGTAATTTCTGTTCGTTTTAAGTTTTAATGTCGCTCCTTACTTTCAGTTAAGACAACTAGTTTTTTTTATTTAATTTCTGACCGGTTTTGAATTAATGCATGTTTGATTTTGGCTCTCCGTACATAAATTGTTAAAATGAAATTTGCATATTAATTATTTTTTTGGCTAAATGGCTTTCTATTAATTTTGATCTGACGATTTTGAGAAATAAGGGGTGGGGAAGGAGGCCTAGTCACCCTCCAATTTTTCAGTTACTTAAAAAGGCAACTAGAACTTTTAATTTTTAACGAACGCTTTTATTAGTAAAAAATATGCGTAACTTAAGAATTAACTTACGTAACAAATTTCTATATTCTTATATTTTATTATAAATATGACGGGGTTTTTCCCCTCGCTAATACCTCGCTCTTTACACTAAAGCTTAAGTTTTGTCCCAATTCTCTAAGAATGATCCCTGAATGAGAAAATCCAGAGAATAAACAGTTGAAATTACTAAAGATAATTTAGCATAAAGAGCGAGGTATTCAGGAGGAGAAGAACCCCTCATATGCGTAATAATCTCTTTTTGTTTTAAGTTTTAATGCTACTCCTTACTTTCCATTGAAAAAAACTTTTTCATGTTTATTTTCTCATTGTTTTTCTTATAGTAATGTTAGAAAATCCTGCTCTCTTTTCATTGAATCTCGCTTCCCCCATGACATATTCCTCCAAGGAAAGATTCTCCTACATAGCACCCTTCCCTAGCCCCCCCCCCCCCTTCCAACCAAAAAATCCCCCCTGAAAACGTCTCTACCCTTCCCAATAACCATTACTGTATGTAAACAATGGTCAAAGTTTGTAACTTGCAGCCCCTCCCCCGGTGACAGTGGGGGAGTAGATCATCCCCAAAGACATAGTTATTATGGTTTTTGATTATGCTGAACAAAATGGCTATCTCAAAATTTTGATCTGTTGACTTTGGGTGACAAATGAGCGTGGGACGGGGGCCTTGGTGCCCTCCAATTTTTTTGGTCACTTAAAAAGAGCGCTAAAACTTTTCATTTTTTTTTTAGAATGACTCCTGTTGCGACACTCTAGGACCACTTGGTCGAAATGATGACCCCTGGAAAAAAAAAACAAAAAAACAAATAAACATGCACTCGTGATCTGTCTTCTGGTAAAAAATACGAAATTCGATATTTTTGTAGAAAGGAGCTTGAAATTTTTGCAATAGGTTTCACTGATACGCTGAATGCCATGGTGTGATTTTCGTTGAGATTCTATGACTTTTAGGGGGTGTCTTCCCCTATTTTCTAAAATAAGGCAAATTTTCTCAGGCTCGTAAAATTTGATGAAACTTATATATTTAAAATCAGCAAGAAAACCCAATTCTTTTGATGTATCTTTTATTATCAAAATTCCGTTTTTTAGAGTTTCGTCTACTATTGAGCCGGGTCGAACCTTACTACAGTTCGTTACCACGAACTGCTTGATAGGAAAAAACTTTTGCAGATGCAAAAACAAATTATTTTGGTTATCTGCGTTTCCAGGATTTTCTGCGTTTCCAGGAAAGAAAGGGAGGGAGTTTTATTGTTTTTTTGTTGTTGTTTTTTTATTGTTTACATTCTGTTCTCGTTTTAGCTGTCTTGGTATAATTAGCTTCTTTTTTTAAGGAAGTTATCCTTGCTTACGCTTTAAGCGGTACAATAGTGCTGTAGAGGACTCTTCAGCATTTCACAGTTTTAACGATTAGAATCGTCTTGGTTTCTCAGAAGGTGTGCAGAAAAAATTAAGTTATTTTACGAAAGCTATGAAAAATCTTCATGACTTCCAGGAGAAAGTTGTGAGATTTGCCTAGTTTGTTTCTTATTTATTGACTAATGAAGAGTTGGAACTTGTATTTTTTTTTAAGAGTACGGTTTTCTATCAGTCCAAAAGTAGGATTTTGTGTGATAATGGAGTTTTTCACAGCGAGAAGGAAATTTGCAAAGAATAACCCTGTATGCATACTGGGGTTTCCGTGTTATTCTTTTTCTTTAATCCCAATTTCTCTCCTATCAGAGATGTCATACAAAAAATTAATAGTGTTCTGCTTTCCAGCAAAGATGCATGAGAGGTAAATGTAAAGACAAATACACATTTTAGTGGTGGATTCAAAATTTTACTGGGCTATACGCTTTGTGATGACTATCAAATGTCATCACATTACGATGACAATAAGTTTTAAAATTAAAACTTATTTTTACCTTGATTATCCCTATTTATTCATTCTTTGTTTTTCTTTCCGTTCTCAAATTAAAGTTATCTTTACCTTTCGCATCATTCCAAACAGACCAATTTTCTTTTTTCTTTTTTATCTTTTCAACGTATTGCATTCTTCCTTATCCCCTAGACGCTCGATTCTATTCTAATTCATAAAAAAAAAATTATAATTTCGCTTATGTTCCCCATGGTATAAATGTTCTCTAGAGGAGCTGCATCCCGGTCCGGCTTTATCTAATGGTTGAGATAGAAGACAATCGTACTGTATAGATATCTCTACTATGATAGGGACTCAGTGGGGTTCCAGATAAATTGCATTGGAGCATAGGAGCAATCTGGAAACATTGCATTGAGAGATAGGTGGGTTCCAGACACATTGCATTAGACAATAGAAGGGCTCCGAAACATTGCATTGGACCATGTGAGGGTTCCGAACACATTGCATTGAGAGATAGGGTATTCTTTATGGTATTTCCTCCAGGTAATATTTATGCGGCAAATTCTTAGCCTTATCTTTCGGTGGCAAATTTTCCCACCCATATTTAAGACATTACAACCCTTGTATACGAAAAACATCCTATACCCATTAAGAATTTTAACCCGACTTAATCATTGCACTTTATCCATCTAGGTATAGTTGTTGCCCCCCCCCCCCCACAAAGTATTTTCTAGACACCTCCGACAAAGATGTTTGGTTTCTTACCAAAATATCTAAGAGACATATGAACACAATATCGATTTTCTTCTTTCTACGGGAATACAGATATTTTAAAAAAGGTTTTTCAGACAAACTCCAATCCCAGATTACTGATTTTTAAGACATCAAACCTTTAGGCTAGGACAGTAGGACACTCAGACGATCGAATACTCAGTCGTTTGGACACTTGGATAATCGGACAATCAGATTTTCTTATTAAGTTTTGGTTTTAGGAAAAGATTTAGAGTTTAATTTTATTTAGAACTTGTTTCTCATGGCTTTGGATTTCAATTAAATAAAATAAAAACAATTTTTTTCGACTGAAAGCAAGGGTGACTCTAAAAATTAAAATGAATAGGAATTATTACATATATGAAGGGGGCTACTCCTCCAAACCACCTCGCTCTTTATGCTAAAGTTTTTTAATGCTATACAAAAACTCCTTATCGTTCTAATTTAACGAACATGATATTTCAGGAGTCTCTCTTAAAGAATTGAGACAGAATTCATATTTTAGCATAAAGAGCGAGGTGTTTTTGAGGAGTAACCCTCCTCATATACATAATAATTTCTGTTCGTCTTAAGTTTTAATTTTGCTCCTTACTTTCAGTTGAAAAAACTTGTTTTTTTATTTGATTTCTTATCGTTTTTTAAACAAGTCCAGGAAAGCTGGCTACTCCTCGATAGAAAAATCCCTCCTCCCCAAGAATTGATTCTCTGGACAATTTAATCCTGGTAAAAATGTACCCCGGAAAATTACCCTCAACACCTCCACGCGTAAAATTGAGTCAGCAATGAGAAAGCAAGACATATAAAGACTTTCGTACATAACAATTCTGGCAAATTCACGCAGTGTTAAATATCCCCTGAAAAATTAACCCCATGGAAAATTATCCTCGTGGGAAATGCCACCAGCAGATAATTTCAAACCCTCCCCTGAAAAATGTATGCAAACATCACAGTAATAAATACTATACGTAAACAATGGGCAAATTTTATAAATTAAAGACCTTTCCCTAGGGGCTCTAGGAGGGTCATGATATCCACCAAGGCATAGTTATTTGGTCTTCAACAATTTTGAACAACATTGCTATCTCAAAATTTTGATCGGATGACTTTGAGAAAAAAAGGGGTGAAGAAGGGTGCCTAGTTGCCCCCAGTTTTTTTGGTCACTTATAAAGAACACTAGAACTTTTATTTTATGTTTGACTGAGATATTCTATTGCTATTCTAAGACTACTGGGTTGATACGATTACCCTTGGGTAAAAAAACAGACCAACAAATAAATACGCATCCGTGATTGTTCTTCTTGCAAAAAACACAAAATTCCACATTTTTACAGATAAGCGCTTGAAACCTTTACATTAGGGTTCTCTGATACGCTTAATTTGATGGTGGGATTTTCATCAAAATTCTATGGACTTTAGGGGGTGTTTCCTCTTTAAAAAAATGAGGCAAATTTTTGTAGGCTTGTAATCTTTGATTGGTATGATTAAACTCAATGAAACCTATATATTTGAAATTAGCATATACTCCAATTCTATTGATGTATCCATTGGAATCAAAATTCCATTTTTTAGAGTTCCGGTTGCTATTGAGCCAGGGCGCTGCTTGCTTACAGTTCGTTACCACGAACTGTTTAATAAAGCGGAATCCTCGTGGCATTTTATAGGGATATAGGGGATTTTGGACATTTACATTGGAGCATTGTAGGGCTTTGGCAAGATTTCTTTGAGAGATAGAGGAGTTACGGGCACATTGCGTTGGGACATAAGAAGATTCCACAGAAATTGCATTTAGAAAAGGGGGGATTTCCTGGCACATTGTGTTGGAGCATAGTATAGTTTGTGAAACATTTCACTGCGGGAGAGAGTATTCTCTTTGGTATTTCCTCCAAGTGGCATTTACCCGGTAAATCTATAGCGTTATCTTTCGACGGGAAATCCATTAAATTGGGAATACAGACCCATCAGGATATTTATTTTCCCTCCCATTTCTAAGACATTAATCAGGATAGGACACAGTTTCTAGGTTTTTGAAATTTATCACATTACATCCTGTTATTGAAACAGAAACCTACTTCTCTGCGAAATTTCTCATACCCCTTGTTTATAAGAACATCTCATACTCCCTTACAAGTTGAAACTGTTCATTATACTTTGTTCATCATAAAATGATTTGTAGATCGAAGGGACTAGACTTATGCAACTCCGTCGTAAGGCGTTAAACCTTCTAAGTTTTGACCGTACTTTAATTTTTTTTTTAACATAAGCCTTTTTCATAATTCTTATTATTATTATTACTTTTATGACTTGACATTTTCAAGACTGAAACCCTCTGAGTTTTCACACATATGGAACCCTCTCCCCTATCACTCTATTACAGGGAGGCATCAGAGAGATGCCTCCCTGCAGGAGGCATCTATTGCAGGGAGGCATCAAGACTTCGGGGGGCATCACCGTCTCCGCTAACTTTTCCACAGTTAATCCTTACTTTAATTCAGGGACTTTTTAGACTATTGGAAGACACCGCTGTCTCCCCAACTTTTCCACATATACGGGACCTTTTCCCCCATCACTCCACTTCATTTCAATATTTTCTAATAATTTCGTTTCCTTTATTTTGTCCATCTTAGCCTTTTTTTTTACTTTGAACAGACTTAGCTTCTGCGGCTCCGTCTAACGGCATTAAGCCTTTTAAGTTTTGCTCGTGCTTTCAAGTTTTTGTAAAAACTTTTTTCGTATTTATTTTTTATCACTTTTTATAGATTGACATTTTTGAGAATAAAACCCCTGAGTTTTCCACACCAATGGGACCCTTTTCCCTTTCAATCTATTTCAGGATGGCTTTTTAAGGGGGATCTGGAGGACATCATTGTCTTCCATTGATTTTCCATACATATGACCACTTTCCATCACTCTACTTCAGAATGCATTTTAAAGGATTAGGGGACACTGCCGCTACCTCTAACTTTTCCACAAAATACAAAACTCTTTTCACATCACTCGATTTCATTTCAATGTTTTCTAATATTTTTGCACTTTTGTTTGTCAATTATGTTATTTTTCAGATTTGAACAGACTTCACTTATGCGGCTGTGTCTTAGGGGTGGTATTGGTCATTGCGACTGACCTGTTTAGGGGATGGAGCCTGCAATTGTGCCAGACTGGGACGGACCAGTTTATGAGGGGGAGCTGAACATTTAAGGTGCAGTTTCATGAAACCACATCTAGGTTAGGGTGCAGTTTCATAATCAGCCCTTAAGTCCCCAAGCGCTTGCCCTTCCTTCACCATCGTAGCAGTCGTCCACGTGACGTTTCTATGGTGCAAGGGCACTCCTAAGATAAAATGACGGTTTTAAGAAATATTAGCTTAATTTTTCTGCTTTTTAAAATCTAGTAGTTCATTTTTTTTTCTATTTTACTGTTTCATTTTTTGCTTTTTGTTTTTTAATTTAGTTCATCAATTTTAGTTATTTATATTTTAACGTTCTATTTTTGGTTTTTCTAAATTTAGTATTCCTTTTTTCAGAATTTAGTGCTTCATTCTTTTATTTTTCCACTTTCTGTTTAAGTTTCTCGTTTAGAGAATGAGAAATGCTTCTACAAGCTTTAGACAAGAAGTTTAACCAGATACAAAATAAGTTTAAATGGATGATCTAGACCACCCAATGAGTCCCTTTTAAATTTTCCACGAAAACTTCTGGCATATAAAGTACCCTGGTCTGAAAAAAAAACATTTTGCCTACACCGCTCTTTACATAGGCAGCGCTAGTACGCAATAGCGCTATGGCTCTGATAAATTTATTAGATTGCTGTCAACCCTACAACCAAATGTCTCATCCACAACCATGCCTACATTTCTGTTCACGTCTAAATTTCCAAGGAATTCAATGCTCACACGCGATTGCTCCCGGTGAGGCTTCAGCTCTAAACGATTATTCCTAGATCTAATTCTTTTAAAGAAATCTTTTAAACCCCTTAACATAACGACTTTTTTGCTAACTTCAAAAAATTTCTAAATAAACTCTTTTCTTCTAAGTATGGTTTCCTCGTCTGTTTTGAAATTATATAGGGTCTCATATGTATGGAAAAGTCAAGGGGGATTGCGATGTACTCCAACCTTCTAAAAAGCCCCTGAAATAGAACGAGGTGAAGAGGCTGTAGATTTGAAGTTTTTAGGAGAAATGACGGTCTCCCGTCATTTCCCGTCTCCAGTACTCTCAAAAGCGCCCTAACGTAGAGTAAGGAGAAGGAGCCATGTATATGGAGAAGTTAGAAGAGGCGGCGATTTTGCCAATTCTCTAAAGAAAAAACTGACGTAGAATGAAGAGAAGAGGCCGTACTTCTGGAAAAGCCAGGGGGCACGATTACATACCCTAAAGCTCCTTAAAAAATCTACTCTTAAATAGAGTGATAGAGAAAAAGTACTCAGATATGAGTCGAAAAGAAACGAGTGTAAGCCCCGAAAATAACATTCCATGGAAACTAAAAAAAAGTATTAAAAAAGCTTATATTAAAGAAAAATGAAGGTACGGTCAAAACCTACAAACAATCTGAAAAATTTTAAGATAGACAAAACAAAAATACAATAAAATTATTCGAAAATAATGAAATGAAATCGAGTTATTGGGGAAAGGGCCTCGAATATGTGGAAAAGTTAAGAGAGACGGCGGAATCCCCAAGTTCTCTAATGAAGACCCTGAAGCGGAGTGAGAAGAAGGAAACATATGTGTAGAAAAGCTAAGGGAGACGAATTTCTCCCCTAAGGCCCTTAAAATGGCAACCTTGATATAGAGTGATGGGGAAAAGAGTACTGTCGGGCAACTCAGGGTATGTGAGTCCCAATAACGCCAATTCATGAAAAATAATAATCCATTAAAAAAAAAAAAATTAGGAAACTATGAAAAAGGTTTATATTAAAGGAAAAATGAAAGCAAGGTCAAAACCTTGAGAGATTAACGTCCTGAGCCGGAGTCACATAAGCTAAGTATGCTCAATATTAAAAAATTATAAGACAGACAAAATAAAAGAAAGGAAAACAATAGAAACCAATAAAATGAAACTGAATAATGGGGTGTAAGGTCAATAGAAAACAATAGAAAACAAATGAAACTAATTAATGGGGTGTAAGGTCCTGTATGTGTGGTAAAGTTAAGAAAGACGATGATATTTCCC
Organism: Artemia franciscana; assembly: GCF_032884065.1. Classification (NCBI taxonomy): domain Eukaryota; kingdom Metazoa; phylum Arthropoda; class Branchiopoda; order Anostraca; family Artemiidae; genus Artemia; species Artemia franciscana. The sequence continues at coordinate 2,268,737 of NC_088877.1, forward strand.
AATCCTCTAAAAATACCCCATGTTGTAGAAATAGAAGTATATAAATAGGAAAATATATGAAAAGGATTTATATTAAAGTAGAATGGAAGAACAGGAGAAAACATAGAAAGGTTAGTACTCTAGGACGAAGCCACATAAGCTGCGTCCATTATATCTGAAAAAAAAATGTAATTTGGGCAAACGAAAAGAAAAAGAAGTATAAGAAAATAATAAAAAGAAGCTGAGTGATGACAATAAGGGCCCCATATGTGTTGAAAGTTAGGGGAGATGAAGGATTTCCTCAATCCTCCTAAGAGACCCGTGAAATGGAGTGACGAGAAGGGGCTGTATGTTTGGAAAAAGTTAGTGGAGACAATGATGTCCCCCAAGGTCCCCGCAAAAAAAAAACGCTCTGAAATATATTGACAGGTGAAAGAGCCACATATGTGAGGAAAATTATGGGGTTTGAGTCTGAAAAATGCCAATCTACAAAAATAAAGACATGGAAAAGATTTATATTAGAAAAAACAAAACAAAAGCGCGGTCAAAACCAAAAGGGATTAACGCCCTAAGACGGAGCCACATAAGCTAAGTTTGTTCCATCTGAAAAATGGTAGACAGAATAAAAGAAAGATACATAGTCTTCATTCAGAGTTCGTTCAGTTAACACCTCTTTTTGGATATTAACCTTTCAATTGAGTAAGGCTTCAACCTGTGATTTCCCTAGAGACATTTATTATAAGGCTTCAACCTGTGTGAGTTCCCTAGAAACATTATTATCCGATTGTTTAGGTTTATTTGCTATTGACATTTTTACTACGTGAATTTGAAATCGATACTTAAACATTAAATACGTTGGGACTTTGAACTTGATAAGTACCTGCAGTGAATTTCTGACCTACAATAAACTATCAAGATTTTGACATGACAACCGGTTTAACGGACTATGCTTTTGGATTGTCTTTGGGACTCGTAATATGGGTGAGAAACTGATATTAAATGCAGTATTGAACTTCATTAGCAGAGTGCTTAACGATGGCATTAAAATGGAATCAATTATCAAATCAGCGGTAGGCTACCATGACCATGAGACAATTATACTAGCTAAACGAATTCTCCATACAGAACTTATTGAGCCTAATAGAGTAGTAATCCGTGCCAAAGATGAGGACAATATTCTCGAAATGTCAAAAACCTTGGTAAACGCCGCGAAGCAAAAAGTGAACATTCCTAAATTCGTGATATTCAGCCCCTGTGAAGTTCCCGCAATAGGCGATGCCGTTAGCGCCACAGCTATTTCTAAAATAAACGAAATGTCTAGGAAGTTGGACGGTGCTCTAGCAACGCTAACCCACCCTCAAATGAGCCTGCCTAAGCCCTCTCAACAATCCTTAAATTGTGCACCCCCCTCAAAGCCGTCATACGCTGTTATGGCGAAAAACCCACCAACTGACCTTAAAGGCCCAAACGAACGCAAGGTTTTCTTGGACTCCATATGCCAGAACTCTGTGGAAGACGTTATGGAATTAAAGCGCACCAAAAACGAGTGGAAACTTGTCGTTCGAACTAAGACAGAAGCCACGAAAATAGTTGAAACTATGAACACATCAAGCCCAAGTCTAAATGCCTCATTAAAAGAATCTGCTTATATCGGCGTGGTCAAGCGCGTGCTGGAGGATATCGATCGTTCGAAGCTCGAAGAATTAATACCAAAATGTACGAAGGTAACCCAGTGTGGAAAGTCGAGAACGTATAAAGTATATTTTCAGACGTGGAGTGATCTTGAAGTTTTCCTTAAAAACTCGATTAGAATTGGCTACGAACGATTACAAGCCGAAGACTTTGTCTTCCTTCCACGCCGTTGTTTCAACGGCGTTGTTCATAGGCCATCTAGCTTCCAACTGTGACAATCCATCAACATGTTCAAATTGTGGCTCGCATGAGCACATTTCCACACGCGAAGCTCCCTGCTCAAAACTCTCTTTTTATGTACAGTGTAAAGTGCCGGGTCATACCTGCTACAGTATTAGTTGTCCCAAAAACAGGCAACTACAGAAATCATGAGCAAGTGCTATAGTTTCATTTCATAGAACATCAATGGCTCGTTCATTGAGAAGCTCCCGATCCTTAGTGATTTAAGTGTCGAACATGATGTAGTGTGCATTCAAGAGCACTTTATTACCGTTCAAAGTGAAAACCTGCTAGAACTGAATCATACCACTAAGGCCTACAAAGTCCCAGCTAAACAGAGCTGCAGCCGAGGAAGACCTTCAGGAGGCCTAGCTACATTTGTTCGATCATGTGTTCTGTCCAGTCTATTCGAAAAGTCTGACAATTTTCTCTTAGTACGAATTGAAAGTTGTGTATTTATTAACGTGTATTTGCCAACAGATTATAAAGATGAGCGTTCAGAACGTCTTTTTGCCCTTTTTTGTGAGAAACTAAATTCATGTATATCTAAAATTAAGCGCCAGGGTTTTTCTTGTGTAGTAATTGGAGATTTCAACTGCAATATTTCTGAGATTTCTTCTCTACAATCATCTCGTACCTCTTTGATTAAGAATCTTTTTGGTGATTACCTTGCTGTGGTAGGAAAAGATAGGGATTATACATATATTCACAGCTTCTCCAGTGTGTCAAATCTAGACCATGTTGCCATTTCTCATAATTTAACTGTTAAAAATGTTAGGGTAGTAACGGACTATCAAATTTCTAACCACCTTCCTGTCTCGTCTTCTGTACATATTGTCTCATCGAATTGTCACCAAACCCGCCAGGAAACTCAACAGCCTAAATTTCGTCTTGATTGGCTTAAGGCTGATAAGCAGCTATTTGCTCTGGCGACAGAAAAATTCTTAATAAAATCCGTATTCCCTTTAATCTCCTCCAAAAACCGAAAGATCTCTTTAAAGAAGAAGTCCAAATTCGTCTCAATATTTATTGTACTGAAATTTGTCACGCTCTCCTTCATGCTGTGAGGTTAGCGGTACCTAAAGTAAAAGTTCGTAAAGGGATGGTGCAAAAATGGCCCGAAAATCATTCGCTGGTAGCCGCTTGTCATCGAGCAAAATTCTGGTTTTCGGTATGGAAAGACTGTGGGTGCCCAAGATCTGGTATCATTAATAGCATCAGACTGACTACGAAGCGTAGATTCTCGAAGGAGCTCTCCCTCCACCGCAAATCTCTCGTTGATATCTATTCCGCCCGTGCAAAACAGGATTGAAATTTTCTTTTCAAGTCTGCATCTTTGGCAAAGCCTACCCCTCTGTTGTCGCCGTCTGAAATCCCTGTCGAGGATTGGCATTCTTATTATGCGAGTGAATTTGCTGCTCCTAACCCCCAGCTTGTAGACATGTACGAGAGAGAATTGGATGAGTTCCTTGATAAGCTTCCGCACGGTGATTTTGTTGTCAGTTTAGAGTCCGTTATTCAAGCAATTGGTCGGTTGAAAAATAAGTCTTCTTGCGGAATTGACCGTGTTAGCGCTATCCATATTAAACATGGTGGTTCGGTTCTCGCTATGCATCTTTCGCTTCTTATGCAGATGATCTTCACGCAAGGTGTTGTTCCCTCATCCTTCTGCGTAGGGGATTTTACCCCCATTCCGAAGAAAGGGAAAAATGAAATCAAATGCTCGTCTTTCCGCCCCATTACAGTCGCCACATCCTTATGTAAACTATTCGAGCTTCTATTCATTAATGAACTGGAAACTAAATGCTACACCCCGACACGTCAATTCAGATTTAAGCTCCGCACTGGTTGTGCCGATGCCTAGACGGCTGTAGTGAGTGTGCTACTCGATGCGGATTTTTCTGGAGAGAGCATAGTATTAGCTAGTCATGACATCAGCCGTGCATTCGATTCACTCATATACGCTGCAATGTTATTAAAAGCTTCAAAACGAGGTCTGAATCCCTGCATAGTTCGATCCCTACGTGATATGTACTCGAGGCTGTCCATTCGCATAAAGCTTCCTCCCGACAAAAATTTGCCTTCCCGGCCTCTTGAAAAATTGATCCCCGTTTTGAAAGGTGCCCGCCAGGGAGCTGTCTCTTCCCCTCGTTTGTTCAATAATTATGTTCTTGCAGCACAAGATAAATGCCCAACCTCATGCATTCTTTCCTCTATAGACAACTCCTTAGTATGCTACGCCGACGACGTCTTGAACTTAAGTAGAACATTGCAAAAGGCTTCTGACATTTTTGAAACGCTTAAAACCGAATATCTAAAACTTTGCCTCAGTTTTAACCCTGAGAAAACCGAGATAGTTCTCGTCAATTGGCAAAAACACACCACACGTGCCTTCACTGCTTTTTGATGAAAATCTTGTGAATACTGCTGACCACATAAATTACCTCGGAATCCCTATTGGCTCGTCTCTAAGGCATACACGTCTTCCACTGATCAGACACCTCAATCGACAAATCTCCAGCTCGTATGCTTCCATAGTCTCTGCTAAATTCCGTTTTAGCCACCCCCTCCTTGCCAGCCTATATAACGCTACTGTTTTACCTCATATTCTGTACCTGGCACCATTTTGGAAACTATTCTCGAAGGCTGAATTGTCTAAAATCCGTGCGCTTTTCTTCCGTTTTGCTAAATACCTCCTACGTTTTCCTCCCTGGTACAGAAACTCAATCCTCATTAAAAAGTATTACATAACTGACCCTCATGTTGCAGTTGAAAATTTAATCAAAAGACACACTATTAAAATAGTAGATCACGATTGGTATAATCTCCTTTTACAACAGATCTGTTCTCGTTTTATTCATTTCAGTGCTATTTTGTTTGCCCTTTTATTAGTTGAGTCTCTTTCTAGTTATGTCTCTTCTGATATGTTCTTATATATTTTCTTATATTTATGTGTTCGTACTCCGTCTTTGTCATTTTGTATGATTGACGGGTTTTCAAATACATAAATAAATAAACAAAATAATGAAATACAGTCGAGTGAGGGGGAAAGGGTTTTGTATCTAATAAAAAGTAGGCGAGATGACGATGTTTACCAAAGCCCCAAAAAAGCAACATCTAAATAAATTGATAGGAGAAAGAGTCTCATATATGTGGACAATTTTTACTTGTGCAATAAAACAACCTTTTCTCAATGAATGCATAAGAACTTTATAGAAATAAAATCATTTGCCATCATTGAATCAAGATGGTAGGGTTGCATGTCCTCCTTTTTATTACAATGAAGTAACCCACCACTCGAAATATCGTTGAGATTGAGTAATTCAGTTTTGCAGTTTTCAACAATTTTTTGTGACTGTGTACGTTTTAATTTCGTTGGCAAACCATGTAGAACTTTTATATTCTTAGTTACGTTTTTTTTCAAATATAAATAGAATTATCAAACATTTCGTGGTATTAAACAATAGTAGGGAGCAAATCTGCTCAATACCGACCGAAACTCTAAAAAGTGGAATTTCTATACCAATAGTTACATCAAAGGAATTGAATTTTCATGCTGATTTTAAATGTGTAAGTTTCATCAAGTTTAGTCTTACCCATCAAAAGTTACAAGCAAGAGGAAATTGGCCATATTTTAGAAAATTGGGGGAAACATCACCCAAAAGTCACAGAATCTTAACAAAAATCACACCCTCAGATTCAACTTATCAGAGTACCCTCTTGTAAAGGTTTCAAGCTCTTATATATATTAAATAAAAAAAAAAAACAATTTTTTTTTAACTGAAAGTAAGGAGCGACATTAAAACTTAAAAAAAAACAGAAATTACTTCGTATATTCATATAAAAAACTTTTTCATATTTATTTTTTCATCGTTTTTTTATATTTCTAGAAAATCCTGCAATCCCTTCATGGAAACTTTCTTTCCCCGTGTAAAATTCCTCGATGGAAAGCTCCCCCAACATATCTCCCTCTTCTCAACCCCTCCCCAACAAAAAAATCACCCTGAAAGCGTCTGTACACTTTCCAATAACCATTACTATATGTAAGCACTGGTCAACGTTTGTAACTTGTAGCCCCTCCCAAGGGGACTGTGGGGGAGTTAGTCGTCTCCAAAGACGCAGTTATAAAGTTTTTCGACAACGTTGAATAAAATGGCTATCTCAGAATTTTGATCCGGTGACTTTGGGAAAATAATTAGCGTGGGAGGGGGCCTAAGTGCCCTACTATTTTTTGGTCACTTAAAAAGGGCACTAAAAATTTTCATTTCCGTTAGAACGAGCCCTCTTGCAACATTTTAGGACAATTGGGTCGATACAATCACCCCTCGGGAAAAAAACAAAAAAACAAAAAACAAATAAACACGCATCCGTTATCTGCCTTCTGGCAAAATATACGAAATTCCATATTTTTGTAGATAGGAGCTTGAAAGTTCTACAATAAGGTTTTCTGATACGTTGAATCTGATGATATGATTTTCGTTAAGATTCTATGACTTTTAGGGTGTGTTTTCCCTATTTTCTTAAATAAGGCAAATTTTCTCAGCCTTGTAACTTTTGATGGGTGAGACTATACTTGATAAAAACGATACATTTAAAATCACTATTAAAATACAATTCTTTTGATGCTGCTATTGGTATCAAAATTTCATTTTTTAGAGTTTTGGTTACTATTGAGCCGGGTCGCTCTTTACTACAGTTTGTTACCACGAACTGTTTGAAAATGTGGAGTTTTGTGTTTTTTGTGAAGACAGATCACGGATGCGTTTTTTTCAGGGATGATTGTATCGACCTGTCGCTCCTAGAATGTCGCTAGAGGGCTTATTCTAACGGAAATTAAAGGTTTTAGTGCCCTTTTTAAGTGACCAAAAAATTGGACGGCATCTAGGCCCCCTCCAACGCTGATTTCTTTTCCCAAAGTCACCGTATAAAAATTTTGAGATAGCCAGTTTGTTCGGCATAGTAAAAAAAACCAATAATTATGTCTTTCAGAATGACTTAATCCCCCCACTGTCCCCAGGGGGGCTGCAAGTTACAAACTTTGACCGTTGTTTACATACAGCTATTGTATTTAGAAGTGTACCGACGTTTTCAGGGGGACTTTTTAGAGTTGAGGTGGGGGATGGGGTTACTTGGAGGATCCTTCTAAGGAGAAACTTATCACGAGAGAAGAGAATTTCGATGAAGGGGGCGCAGGATTTTCTACCTTTATTTTAGAAAACAATGAGAAAATGAATAAAAAAAAATTTTTCAGCCGGAAGTAGGGAGTAACATTTAAAACTAAGACGAACAGAAATTATTACGTATATAAGGCGGCTTGTCTCCTCCACAATACATCGCTTTTTACCCTAAAGTAGTTTTAGCAATTTCAACTATTTATTCTACAGCCTTTGTGATTCAGGTGTCATTCTTAAAAAATTGGGACGAAATTCAAGCTTTAGTGTAAAGAGCGAGGTACTTACGAGGTGGCAAACCCTTCTCATATACGTAATAAAAATATACAAATGTAGAAGTTTGTTACGTAAGTTAATTAGTTACGTATATTCATTATTAACAAAAACTTTCGTAAAAAAAGCTATAGTTGCCTTTTTAAGTGACTAAAAATTTGAGGATAACCATGCTTCCTCTCCCAATCGTTTAATTCCAAAAATTTTTGATCAAAACTATGAGAAAGACATAGGCTATAGCCAAAAAAAGTAAACATGCAAATTTCGTTTTAATTATTTATGTGCGGTGAGCCAAATCAAAACATCCAAATCAAAATCAAAAACCTTCAGAAATTAAATAAAAAAACGATTTTTTTTAACTACAAGTAAGGAGCGCTATTAAAAACTTAAAATGGACAGGAATTATTCCGTGTGTGAAAGGGGTTGTCCCCTCTTCAGCGCTTCGCTCTTTACGCTAAAGTTTTGATTGTTTTAAAAAGTAGAGTTGTGTGAAATTCAAACTTTAGCGTAAAGATCGACGTGTTGAGCAGGAGATAATACCTCATACGGGATAATTTCTTTTCGTCTTAAGTTTCAATGTCATTCGTTAGTTGCAGTTGAAAAATTGTTTTTTTTTTATTGAAGAAAAAGTAGACGCCAAGACTTTTGTATCAGAGACGAAAACAAAACATATAAATGACGACCAGTTCACTGTAGTATGTACAAGCTAAGGTTTTAGTCAATGATTTGTCTTAAGTTGGGTCTTTCTCTGCCTCCAGAGTTTTGTGTGTGAGGAGGTTTATAAGCCATGTCGTCTGCACTGCCATCTGTTTTGCCAGGAGTCTCAGGAAATAAGAATTTCTGTTCGCTTTTTCTTTCAAAGGAAATTTCAAAATCACATTGATTGACAAGTTTTACTTGAGCAATACAAACAATCTCACCTCAATACATGCTGGGCACAAAACTTATGGGAAAGAATAGTTTGCCATGATTGAGTCAGGGTAGAAGGGTTGTATGTCTTCCTTTTTACCGCAATGAAGCAAAACATCAGTCGAAACATGGTTGAGATTAAGAGATTCAGTTTTGCTGCTTTTAACAACTTTTTGTGATTCTCCACGCTTTAATTTTGTTTTTGGCAGAGCATATAGAACTTTAATATTCAAAAGTACTTTTTTCCAGTATAATTAGAATTATGAAAAGTAAAAGTCAAGATTTTTTGTATTTAAAATGAAAAAGAAACATAAAAATAACATCCATTTCATTGTATTACGTACGAGCCAAGATTTTAATCAAAGACTAATCTTAGGTTGGGTCTTTCTTTGCCTTCAGAGTTTTGTGGATGAGGAAGCTTATAAGCCATGTCGTCCCCACTGCCATCTGTTTTATCCGCAATCTATGGAAGTAAGAATTTCTGTCTGCTTTTTCTTAGGAAGGAAATTTTACAATCCCCTTGATTGACCTTTTTACATGAGCAATACAAACAATCTCTGCACAACACATGCCAGGCTCAAAGTTTATAGGAATAAAATTGTTTGCCTTGATTTAATCAGGATAAAAGGGTTGTATGTCTTTCTTTATACTACAATAAGGCAGCCCATCAGTCAAAACATGGTTGAGATTAAGAAATTGAGAAAACCTAAATTACTGTCCTTTTATTATAACGAAATTGTTATTTAAATTTTTGAACCATGTAATTATGATTAATTATTTCATTTAGATATTATTATTATTATGGAATTCTTTTACCTGTTTAATAAATTCCTATTTATTAATTAATGAATAGTTATTTAATTATATTTATTTATGAACTGTGTCCTCTACTTGATTGTATTAAAACTGAAATCTAAAAAATCACAAAAGAATCAAAACTGTCATATTATTTATTTTAAACTCTGTGCCCAAAAAATTTCTTAACCCGGGGTAATTCCCACCACTCTCCCTCCCCTACACTGGATCTGATAGCTGATGCTAAGGAAAATCTTTTCAAATTGCAGCTACTTTGTTTACTTCATTAGATATTGATAGTTATATCGAAAGCAAATTGATGTAAATTTAGAATCTATTTGCTTATTTCTTATGTGACACTCTTATGCATACATTTTTTTTATCCAAAACTTTGGTAAATTAGTTTATATGGTAATTAAGAGTAGAAAAGTCACATTAAAAAGTAAAACTGCTTTAAATATCCATGGGCCATAGCAGCTCAGTTGATTATAAAACGTACCTACCTTGTCAAATAAATGCCTGGATTTATTTTTTGTCAGTGAGACTTTTTTCAAAACATATTTTCATTATTTCATAATATATTCCTTAACATGGCAAATACTTACTGTTAGAGTCTTTTAATTTGACAACTGAGACAACTACCAACTGATATAACTGCCTCGTACTTATTTATGTTAGTTGTCAGAGCAACATAGTCTTTTCTAAGGATAATCATCTTCTACAGGTGCTTGAGCCTTATTGTTAGGTTGAGTTGGGTTACTTTCTCCACAGTCTTTGTGTTTTAGTTCTGTATATCTGTATAATCAGAACTAGAATACAAAGACTATGAATGAAGTACTAGGTAGCCAAAAAACCGATTTGCAGAATTTGAAAATGGTCAAAAAAATAATCTTTACAGGCGGAATTCAAAAATTTTTCATTCATTAAAGTTCAGAGTATTGATTTTTTTTAACCTTATACCATCAATCCCTGAGTAGATAAGGAACAATTATGTTAACAGATCGGAAACAGACACTCACAGTTGTTACTTCGGTTGTTATTGTTACAGTCGGTCTATTCAGGAAAAATCTTCCCTCTGCAGCAGCTGGAGCTTTGATGCTAGGTTCAATTAGGTTGTTATCTTGGTTGTCTTCAAAAAGTTCAACTGGCCTAAAAAATTGTCTTTAAAGGAAAAACATTTTTTTCAGTAGCAAAATCAAAACCAGAAACACATTTTATTCATTAACAAAATTAGAAGCAGCTTGCTTGTATGCTTAAACTAGCTGTTACTGTGAAGATAAAAAAGAAAATATATCTTAACAGAAGGTGAAAGAATATGTGAAGATAATTAAACAAACAAAGATGGTTGGCTTTCTAAACCAAAAAAGTGCGTAGTAAAACACGAATATAGCTTAAGATCGTTTGTTTTCTGAAGAGTGTAAAGAATTTTGACACACATTCAAAATTGGCCACGATTTTATTTTTCTGTTGTGCCTGGTACACCTATACTGGGCTCATTGGCAATTAGATGGAGCCTCGTGCAGTTGTTTAATATTTTAGTACACAATTCTTTTAAAGTATGTTAAAACTTGAACCTCTTTTATTAGTTTCAATGCTAAAGATAATCAGTAAGAGAATATGAATAGGACGTTAGTTTCTCTGTGTAAACAAGGTGTCGGCATAGCCACCACTTACTAAAATCATTGAACAGAAAAAACGATAATGATGGTATACGAACATTGGAGGCAAATGTGTGTTAACCAGAGCCTTCTTCCCCTTTTTACAGTAAAGACAGTCAAAATAGTTAAATATTGGTATTTTTTAGAAAGTGTCAATGATTTATTGATAAAATATCAAATATTTAAAAACAAAACTGGGAGGTAACATTAAATTTAAAAGCATCTCCCCAAACCCCCACTCTTATGTCTCAGTTTCACCTCCATTTCCAATATCTTTGAAAACGACTGCTCAAACTCAACGGGCAGCAATTTTGAAAAAGCGGCATCTCCAAGCCATAATGAAACTTTATTGCAAATAGCGAAGGATTATACTCCTGTATTTTCTGTTTTTTGTTTTAATATTACTTCTAACTAAATTGAAAAAAAAAACTTAAATTTAGTTATTTTTGGAAAGCTTTTCAAATCACGCCCATATTTAAAAGGTTATTAAAAAACAATCCTAAATTCTTAAGATGAAAGCATAAAGCTCAGTTGAAACTTAAGAGGAATTAAATTGCAGCTTCGTATTTTGTGAAGTTTATGTGTGTATCATAGTTTCGAAAAACTGTTTCAAATAGACTAGCTCATGATATTTCCTTACAATTTTATTCTGGAAACAAATTCTAGACTAATAAAGAAAACTGATGCAGTAAAATTCGAATAGAAGCATTGAAACAATTCACTGATAAATAAATTCAAACAAGAATGTACATATCCGATAAGTATCCAGCCACATAGCCTATAATGTTACACTTTTTAATCGTCCCAAGGTTTCTATTTCAAAAATTCAATCTAAAATGCATTTCCTGGATGTTATATGACACCTTTTAATGGTATTGCGATGTCAAACTGCATAATCCAACTAAGTACGGCAATAATCTTTCAAAGGAGCTCTTAAATACTCTATTTAGTTATGTTGAAGCGTGTGCTCGTGCCAATGTGCTTCTTATTGTTCCTGTGTAAGATTAAATAAAAAAAAACTAGTTTTTTGTACTGAAATTAAGGAGCAACATTAAAACTTAAAACGAACAGAAATTACTCCGTATATGAAATGGGTTGTCCCCTCCGCAGTCCCTCGCTCTTTACGCTAAAGTTTGACTCTTTGCCACAATTCTACTTTTTAAAACAATTAAAAACTTTAGCGTAAAGAGCGAGGGACTGCGGAGGGGACAACCCATTTCATATACGGAGTAATTTCTGTTCGTTTTAAGTTTTAATGTCGCTCCTTACTTTCAGTACAAAAAACTAGTTTTTTTTTATTTAATTTCTGAATGTTTTTGAATTAATGCATGTTTGATTTTGGCTCTCCGCACATAAATTATTGAAATGAAATTAGTATATTAATTTTTTTTTGGCTAAATGGCTTTCTCTTAGTTTTGATCAGACGATTTTGAGAAATAAGGGGTGGGGAAGGAGGCCTAGCTGCCCTCCAATTTTTCGGTTACTTAAAAAGGTTACTAGAACTTTTAATATTCAACGAACGTTTTTATTAGAAAAAATATACGTACCTTAAGAATTAACTTACGTAACAAACTTTTATATTCTTATATTTTTATTATGTGTACGAGGGGGTTTGTACCCTCGTTAATACCTCGCTCTTTACACTAAATCGTAAGTTTTGTCCCAATTCTTTAAGAATGACCCCTGAATCAAAAAGGCCGTAGAATAAATAGTTGAAATCACTAAAAATATTTTAGCATAAAGAGCGAGGTATTTATCTCCTCCTAAATAGCTCGCTCTTTACGCTAAAGTATTTTTAGAACCCCTCATATGCGTAATAATCTCTGTTCGTTTTAAATTTCAATGCTATTCCTTACTTTCATTTGAAAAAACGTTTTCATGTTTATTTTTTCATTGTTTTTTTTTATAGTAATGCTAGAAAATCCTGCGCCCTTTTCATTGAATTTTTCTTCCCCCATGACATATTCCTCAAAGGAAAGATCCTCCCACAAAGCCCTCTCCCATCAACCCCACCCCCCAAACCAAAAAATCCCCATGAAAACGTCTGTACACTTCCCAATAACCATTACTATATGTAAACACTGGTCAAAGTTTGTAACTTGCAGCCCCTCCCTCAGGGATCGTGGAGGAGTAAGTCATTCCCAAAGACATAGTTATTATGGTTTTCGACTATGTTGAACAAAATGGCTATCTTAAAACTTTAATCTGTTGACTTTTGGAAAAAATGAGCATGGGAGGGGGCCTATTTGCCCTCCAATTTTTTTGGTCACTTAAAAAGGGAACTAGAACTTTTCATTTCCGTTATAATGAGCCCTCTCGCGACATTCAAGGACCACTTGGTCGATAAGGTGACCCCTGGGAAAAAAAAACAAAAAAAAACAAACAAACAAATAAACACGCACCCGTGATTTGTCTTCTGGCAAAAAATACAAAATTCCACATTTTTATGATAGGAGCTTGAAATTTTTGCTATAGAGTCCTCTGATATACCAAATGCGATAGTGTGATTTTCGTTAAGATTCTATGACTTTTAGGGGATGTTTCCCCCTTTTTTCCAAAATAGGGCAAATTTTTTCAGGCTTGTAGATAGGAGCTTGAAACTTCTATAGTAGGGTCAAGTTATATATTTAGAATCAGCGTAAAAATTCAATTCTTTTGATGTATCTTTTAGCATCAAAATTCCGTTTTTTGGAGTTCCGTTTACTATTGAGCCGGGTCGCCCCTTACTACAGTTCCTTACCACGAACTGTTTGAAAAGAAAATAATTCGGTATTTGTAGATAGGAGTTTGAAACTTCTATAGTAGGGTAAACTTATATATTTAGAATCAGCGTAAAAATTCAATTCTTTTGATGTATCTTTTAGCATCAAAATTCCGTTTTTTGGAGTTCCGTTTACTATTGAGCCGGGTCGCCCCTTACTACAGTTCCTTACCACGAACTGTTTGAAAAGAAAATAATTCGGTATTTCGGGGCTTCTGACATTATTACTCCTTTGCGGAAGTTAGGCTCAAAATTGAAAAAGGATTATATTTTTTCTCTGGGCCCCTTCCACCTCTTAGTTCGTTTATTTTCCCGTTAGTTTTCACCTGTTTTCGCTTTATAGTTGTGTTATCTCTTAGCAGTTCTTTCGTTAGTTGAGTTATGGTTGTGGTATATATGTTTTATCGCTCGTATAGTTGTGTTATTTTCGAATTATACTCCATAATAGAGAGGCTCCGAACACCCAGCATTGTATATTAAACTCTTAATTTGACGTTTTTTTCTAACGTGACCAGATTCGTCCTGCGCCCTTTTCATTGAATTTTTCCCCCCATGGCATATTTCTCCAAGGAAATATCCTCCCACATAGCCCCCTCCCTCAACCCTACCCCCAAAACCAAAAAAATCCCCCCTGAAAACGTCTGTACACTTCCCAATAACCATTATTATATGTAAACACTGGTTGAAGTTTGTAACTTGCAACCCCTCCCCCAGGGACTGGGGGGAGTAAGTCATCCCCAAAAACATAGTTATTATGATTTTCAACTATGCTAAATAAAATGGCTATCTCAAAATTTTGATCCGTTGACTTTGGGAAAAAAATGAGCGTGGGAGGGGGCCTAGATGCCCTCCAATTTTTTTGGTCACTTAAAAAGGGCACTAGAACTTTTCATTTCCGTTAGAATGAGCCCTCTTGCGACATTCTAGGACCACTTGGTCGATACGATGACCCCTGGGAAAAAAAAAAAAAAAAACAAAAAAAAAACAAATAAACACGCACCCGTGATTTGTCTTCTGGCAAAAAATGCAAAATTCCACATTTTTGTAGATAGGAGCTTGAAACTTCTATAGTAGGGTTCTCTGATACGCTGAATCTGATGGTGTCATTACAGTTCGTTACCACGAACTGTTTGATAGGGGCAATTATATACTGTACAGCACTCCTGTGTGTAATCAAGTATGCACTGTACTAATTTTTAATGATGACCATAGTTTTCGGTGAAAGTAAATGCTTGTAAAGCAACGTCGCAAAAATTTTGCCAATTCAAAAATATTGACAATCGTAAGAAGTCTTACCCATTGTTTTACTTACCTATTGATTTATCCAGTTGGGACGTCAGGATGGAGAGTGGATATGCCACTTCACATGCCTTATTCCGATTGGTTTTAATGCTTAGTATTTCAATGGGAGAATAATATTTCTGGACAGATGATGGATGATGGAAGATGAAATGGAGGATGGATGAATAATATATTGTCCATATCATTATTCTTGTTGAGTATAAACACATTCAATGGATTAAATCCAACCAGAAAAGTATTAGGGCCCAAAACTACATAAATGTTACTGAATTATAGATTATTTAACTTTGAAATATAATGCAGTTCTTGAGAAAAAAGTAATGCTAACGTCATCATTTATCAGATCAACACGCTACTTTTTTGAGCATTTTGAACATGCATAGGCTATTGTTTGTCTTCTTGGACCCCAAATTTCTGTATAACTATGATTTGCAATCCTGATCTGCCCAAAATCAAGCAGCAGCACGTATTGAATCTGATGATAATAGTTTGTCATAGAATGGTCCACTCAAGTTGTCCCTTTTTCATTATTCGAGACGCGTAATCAAAATTTGAGAAAATAATCAACGATATTGAAAAAAAGACAGATATTTGGGAAGGTTTAAGTCTGTTAGTTTTAAAGCGGAGGAGTCATCATATTTGTAGGGAGTTAAATACAACTGGAAATTATATTATCAATAAAAATGGAAAATAATAGTCCACTTCGGCTTACTTTAACCTTCTTAAAAAAAACTTCCAATTAGTTAATTTTAGGTAGTCTTTAAAGTTATGCCAGGAAAAGAAAATAACTGTTTATAAATTTTTACATGATGTTGTTGTTAATAGATTGCCTTCATCCTAGATTAGTGGGTTGAGAAACTGCTTGAATAAATACAATTCCTCAAGAACTCAGACGCCTAAGGTGATTGAATTTAATAAACGAAACTTCTGGTACAATATTAGCTCAAATGTATCTTATCCTATTCTCGATTTGCAAATGAAAAATTAACTAGTTGCAATAATATTTCCCCTTATTTTTTAAATGGAACAAATTTTTTACTAACAGTTTTTATTCGAAAGATTAAAGATTATTAGATGTTATCAAACAGTTCGTGGTAACGAACTGTAGTAAGGAGCGACCCGGCTCAATAGTAACCAAAACTTTAAAAAATTGAATTTTGATATCAATAGCTACATCAAAAGAATCGCATTTGAATGCTGATTTTACATATATAAGTTTCATCAAGTTTAGGCTTACCCATCAAAAGTTATGAGCCTGAGAAAATTTGCCTTATTTAAGAAAATAGGGGGAAACACCCCCTAAAAGTCATAGAATCTTAACGAGAATGACACCATCAGATTCAGCGTATCAGAGAACCCTACTGTAGAAGTTTTAAGCTCTTATCTACAAAAATGTGGAATTTTGTATTTTTTGCCAGAAGACAAATCACGGGTGCGTGTTTATTTGTTTGTTTGTTTTTTTGTTTTTTTTTTCTTTTTCCCAGGGGTCATCGTATCGACCAAGTGGTCCTAAGAATGGTCAAAGAATTGGGACAATACTTACGATTTAGTGTAAAGAGCGAGGTATTAACGAGGGTACAAACCCCCTCGTATACATAATAAAAATATAAGATTATGAAAGTTTGTTACGTAAGTTAATTCTTAAGTTACGTACATTTTTTACTAATAAAAACATTCGTTAAACATTAACAGTTCTAGTTGCATTTTTAAGTAACCGAAAAATTGGAGGGCAACTAGACCTCCTTCTCCAACCCTTATTGCTCAAAATCGTCTGATCGAAACTAAGAGAAAGCCATTTAGCCAAAAAAAGAATTAATATACAAATTTCATTTTAATAATTTATGTGCGGAGAGCCAAAACCAAACATGCAATAATTCAAAAACGTTCAGAAATTAAAAAACTATTTTTTTTAGCTGAAAGTAAGGAGCGACATTAAAACTTAAAACGAACAGAAATTACTCCATATATGAAATGGGTTGTCCCCTCCGCAATCCCTCGCTCTTTACGCTAAATTTTGACTCTTTGCCACAATTCTATTTTTTAAAACAATTAAAAGCTTTAGCGCAAAGAGCGAGGGATTGTGGAGGGGACAACCCATTTCATATATGGAGTAATTTCTGTTCGTTTTAAGTTTTAATGTCGCTCCTTACTTTCAGCTAAAAAAATTAGTTTTTTTTTATTTAATTTCTTTAGGAAGGACTAGAAAAATCAAATCTTTCATTATATGTGCTAAAGTTCGACATTTTTTCGTACTTTTTTTAAACAGAATTCTTAAATACAAGGGCCTTACAATTAGAATCGGAACCTTTTCTGAAAGTAATTAAAACTTTAGCATAAAAAAGCCAGTCTCCTTTAAATAAAAAATAGTTTTCGTTCGTTTTCAGTTTTAATACAGCTCCTAAGAAGAAATATGTTTAGCGTAAAAAGCGGAGCTTTGAGGAAAGGGAATTCAAACATCATATACATATGATAATCTGTTTTCGTTTTAAATTTTAGTGTTGCTCCCAAGTTCAGTTAAAAAATACTGAAAAATCTAGCCCCCCCCCATTCAATAAAAATTTTTTCATAAACAAAACAATACTCTCTGAAGATATCACCCCACGTAAATTAACCTCTTTCCTTGAAAATTGTTCCCAGACACTTCTATCCTCGCTAAATATTTCATCCGGAAAATTTCTTGCGGGCACTTTCGCCTGCAAATTTTTCTTGGCTTATTATCTTTTGAAAAATACAATCCGTGGAAAAATATTTACGAAAATCCTCCACCATAGAGAAAAGCTCCCATGGAAAATTAATCAATAGATAATATCTCCTCTGAGAAAAATTCTCCAGACTATTCCAATCTCGTTGAATTTTCCTCCGGAACATCACCATGTCAAAATCGAGAAAGTACAACAAATGAAAAGGAATTCCTTATAGGAATTCTAGCCAACTCCCCTGTTGTAATAGTAATCTTCGGAAAGTTCACCCCATAAAATTTTCCCCTGAACAGAAAATTCTCTCTGTGTAAAATTACCTGTAGTGCAAATTCTCTCTCCCCCAGAGAATATTTTTATACTTCCCAGTAGCAGATGCTATGCGTACAACTTTGGTCAGACGACTTTGGGGGGAAAATGGGTAAGAGAAAGGTTGGCTACCCTCCTATCTTTTTTGTTCACCGTTCAAACAATCCATTTCACGACATTTGAGGATAAATCATTAAACAAGGTCAAGCCAGGAAAAAATATAAACACAATTATTTGGTTTAACTTCTGGCAAAAAACCTCTCCTATAGAGTTTTCTGAAACTGAATCTTATGTTGCAACTCCCACTTTGATTTTTTTATTTCTTGGGATCTTCTCCCTCCTTTTTTTAAATTCATCAGATTTTTTTAGGGTCGTAGCAACTTTTAAGGGAGAGCATTAACCTCCTCAATAGATCCTTAAGACATAATAAAATTTAGTCAAACCTGCTATATTGAAGCGCAAATGGATAGGGTAGGGTGTGAAGCTCTCCAAAGTTTACCCTATATCCAAAATTTCTTCCTAATGATTGACTGTCCCAAAATATTTGCCTTTTCTTTCTCTGACAAACTGGAATTCGCTCATTCAGAAGCTGGAAACAGGTTGGATTTACCGTTTCTGTTGTGGTCAAAGTGAAGGAGGTGAGGACGATATTTGTGAGTCTTCTTATTGGATTAGGAAAAAAGAGTCGCTGCTCCCTTGCTGGGAAATGCCCTTCCGATAAGACAAGAAGTAAAAGCAAAACAAAAACGTAGGCTGAACGTAACCTGAAAAAAACTAAAATTAATATTTTCTTAATTAGACTGTGAAGCAAGGTCTCGAAAAATAAGAGAAGAATCAGAGATGCTAAATCAGCGGCAATTGAAATCTCAAATGGCAGAACATCTAAAATTCAATTGTAAAATATTGTGAACAATCGTAAATCATTGAAAAAGCTCATGTGGGGTCTTTAAAAATTCTATTAATTTATTTTAAGAGGAATAAAAGCTGCAGACTATTTTGATTTGACATTGATCTTTTCTTAGAAGAGCTTTTGTTAGAAAAAAAAATATATAAACAAGTTTTTTTTTAAACTGAAGGTAAGGAGCATCATTAAAGCTCAAAACGAACAAAACTTCTTCCATATAAGAAAGAATTTTTCCTTCGGTCAATATTTTGATCATTACAATTTTTAACTGCATGTTTAAGCAGTTAAAAAAAAGAACAAAAACTTCCTATTCTAGTTAAACGAACATTCTGTTTTAGTAGTCGTTCTCAAAAAATTAGAACAAATGAGTGAAACATTAGCGCAAAAACAATGTGTTGACGAGGGAGTAATACTATCATATATTGAATAATTTATGTTTGTTATTAGTTTCAATGTTGTTCCGTACTTTCAGTAGAAAAACTATTTTTTAAATTATAATTTCTGATTGTTTTTCAAATAATCCCGGTAAGCCAGGCTTAACCTATATTAAAAATTTCTTCTGGACAATTCCATGCTCAGTAAACCCCCCCCTCGCCACCTTCTGTGGAATTTCTGTCAGAAGATCCAGTATAAAGAAGTCTATTTAATATGCTTTCATTTGAAAAGACTTTAAGTTCTAATCAGTTTCCGATCACACTAGAAGTCACTTCAGAGAAATTTTTTCCCGGGAATCCAAAACAGCTGAAAATTTCTCCCGAACAATTCCCGGATCAGCCCCAGATGCAATATTGAGTTAGTAAAAAAACATAAAACAGTCAAGAAGAATTATGTGTAGGATTTCTGTCAAATTGCCTCAGCGTAGAATTTCCTCTGGAAAGTTCAGCCTAGGAAATTTCCTTGCCTGTGATAAACACCACATGGAACAACTTAGACATCAAATATCTGATTGGACGACTTCGAGGAAAAATAGTTGTCGGAAGAGGGAGGGTTAGGTACCCTCCAATCCTTTTGATCACTTAAAAAGTATTTTAAATTTTGAATTTCCGTTTAAATTAACCCTTTTACAATATTCTATGACTATTGGCTTGGTTTGATCAACCCTGGGAAAAAAGGGAGCAAAAACAAATGAACACATATTCGTGATTTTATTTAGGCAAAAATACAAAATTCTACATATTTGCAGTTGTGAGCCTGCAACTTCTAAACTAGCGTTTTTGAATGGACTAAATCTGATAATGTGATTCTCGTTAGGATTTAGTGACTTCTAGAGCATGGTTCTCCCTTTCATAGGCACCGTAATAGCGCTGCCTAAGTAAGGAACGATGTTGGCACGATGTATTATTTTTTTTTTGGTCTTAGACCAGGGTACTCTTAGACCACGGTACTTTGTGTCGCGAAGTTGTACTAGAAACTTCAATAAGGGCTCATTCGATTGAAATTGAATCGGTTAGTGCCCTTTTTAATAGTTGAAAATGATTGGAAGGCAACTAACACCCTTACCAAGCCCATCCTCTCCCCAAAAACATCTAATTAGAATTTTGAGATAGCCATATCGTTCAACGTAGTTGAAAGGTCCAGAAATTATGTCTTTAGGGATGATAAATCCTCTCCACCAGCCCCCGGGGCAAAGGTTTTACGCTTTGCCTCGAGGGCACATGAGGTTTTTACGGAAATTGCTGTCGTAAAAACATCAAAAAGGGCAAATTTGATAGGAAATTGAAACGGCTAGTGTCCTTTTAAATAGTCAATAGTGATTGTATGGCAACTATCCCCCTTCTCGCCCCCAGCCTTTCCTCAAACGAATCCAATCAAAATTTGAGATGGCTATTATGTTCATCGTAGTTGAAAGGTCTGTAAATTATGTCTATCAGGATGACAAACCCCAAGAGCCCTTCGGCCGAAAATTGCAATTTAGGTCCTGGGGCCATATAAGGTTTTTATTTAAAGTGGCGTCATAGAAACTTCAAAAAGGGTTCATTCAATTGGCAATTGAAAGTGTTAGTGACCCTTTTGATGGCCAAAAGTATTCGGAGGGTGACTGATCCATATCCCCGCGCCAATCGCTTCTCCAACACTTCCGGTTAAAATTTTGATATAGCTATTATGTCCAACGTAGTTGAAAAACATGGAAATTATGTCTTTGGAAATGACACCCCCCCCCCAAACCATTATTAAGAGGGTTGCAAGTTATGCCCTTGGGGTATATAAGGTTTTTATAAAAAGCGTTGTCGTAGAATCTTCAAAAAGGGCATATTATATTGGAGATTGAAAAGATTAGTGCCTTTACTTTCAGTCGGAAGTGATCGGAGGGCATATGTCTGCCCCCCATGCCCATCATTTCCTATGACACTTACAATCAAAATTTTGATATAGACATTTTATTCAACGTAGTTGAAAGTTTCGGAAAATATGTTTTTGAGGATGACAGATCCCCCTAAGCCCTCAGGGCAAGGGAAAATTATGTCTTTGAAGATGACAATCCCTCAAAGCCCCCAGGACAAGGGTTGCAAGCTATACCCTTGGGAAACATAAGGTACTTGTAAAAGTGGTGAAGTAGAAATTTCAAAAAAAGCTTATTCGATTGGAGATTGAGAGGACTGTGCCTTTGTTGTTCGAGCTCTCAGAGCAAGGGAAATTATGTCTTTGAAGATGAAAACCCCTCAAATCCCTCAGGACAAGGGTTGCGAGCTATACCCTTGTGGCATATAAGGCTATTATAGAAAGCGTTGTCGTAGAAGCTTGAAAAAGGGCTCATTCGATCGGAAATTGAAAGGACTAGTACCTGTATTTTCAGTCAAAAATAATCGGAGGACAAATGCCCACCCCCAAGACCATGATTTCATAAGACACTTCCAATCAAAATTTTTAGATAAAGATTCAGTTCAACGTAATTAAAATTTTCGGATTTTATGTCTTTGAGGATGACAAATCCTCCCGAGCCCTCAGGGCAAGGTTAATGAGTTATGCACTGGGGGTATATAAGGTTTTTATAGAAAGCACGGTCATGTAAACTTTCGATGGGGATCATTGGATTTGAAAACAGAAGCTCTAGTGGCCATTTTAGATTCAAAGTGATCTCATGGCAGTTAGTAACCCCCCCCCCCTAATAAAAAAAGAATACAAACGTCTTATTGTTTCGAAATGCATCTAATAGAAATTTTAAGATGTTTATTTTATTCAAAATAGTCCAAATACCATATAAGAAGGCTTTTGGGGTTGAAACAAAACCACAAAACCCGGGGATAAGGGTTGTAAGTTATACCCAAAGAACATTTAAGGTTTTTATGGAATGGATGGTTGTATAAACTTTAGAATTGGCTCATTTGGTTAAAAATTCAAAGTACTGGTTCTCTTTTAAGAGTCAAAAGTGCAGCGAGGGCATCAAGCACACCCCCATCTAACCCTATTCATCAAATGAGTCTGACTAAAATTCTGAGATAACAATTTTGATCAAAAGAGTCCAAAGAACATATAACGATGCTTCTAGGGCTGATACACCCCCCAGTGCCCTTGGGATAAAGTTGTAAGTCATGCCCTGGGGACATATAAGGTTTTTATGGAATGTGTGCTCGTATAAACTTAAGATGGGGCTAATTTGATTTAAAAATGGAATTTATAGTTCCCCTTTTAAGAGTCAAAAGTAATTTAAGAGCATCCAGCCCCTCCCCCACCACACTTATCATTTCCCAAAAGGCGTCGAATTAAAATTTGGAGAAGGCAAATTTGTTCACTGTAGTCGAAGAGTCTGGAAATTATATCTTTAAGGGAAAAATTTCATGCACACAGGTCTCAGGGCACGGGCTGATAATAAGAAAAAAAGTTTTTTTTTTTTTTTAGTAAATAACGATGTTGGTACAATGTATAATTTTTTTTTTTTGGTCTTAGACAAGGGCACTTCGTATCAAAGGAGTTGTCTCAGAAGCTTCAAGAAAGACTCATTCGATTGGAAACTAAAACGACTAGTGCCCTTTATAATAGCCAAATGTGATTGGAGGGCAACTAAACCTTCTACATCACCTACCCTTTCTCAGACACATTCAAAAAACTTTGAAATAGCCATTTTGTTCAACGTAGTTGAAAGGTCTGTAAATTATGTCATTGAGGGTAAAAACCCCTCAGCCCTCAGTGCAAAGGTTATAAGTCATGCGCTGAGGGTATATAAGGTTCTTATAGAAAGCGTAGGTGTAAATACTTCAAAAAGGGCTCATTCAACTGGAAATCGAGAGGGATAATGCCCTTTTTGATAGATGAAAGTAATCAGAGGGAAAATGCCCCCCCCCCCAAAAAATCCATTATTTCCAAAAACACTTCAAATCAAAATTTTGCGGTACCTGTTTTGCTCAACGTAGTTGAAAGCTCTAGATATTATATTTTTGAGAGTAACATCCCCCCCTCACAGTCCTCCAGGCATAGGTTATAAATTATGCCCTGTGGTATATAAGGTTTTTTTTTATAGAAAGTGTTGTCGTAGAAACTTCAAAAAGAGCTCATTGGATTAAAAATTGAGAAGGCTACTGCCTCTTTTGATAGTCGAAATTAATCAGAGAGAGAAAGCCCTTTGATTTTTCAACGAAATTTCCTATGAAGTATTTTTTCTCCGAAGTTTCTACGTTGAGGTAAAAACTTCAAAAAGGGCTCATTCAAATACAAATTGAGAGGAATAGTGCCTTCGTCATCAGTCGAAGGTCATCGGAGGGCAAAAGCCCCCTAACAAGTCCATCATTTCCTAAAATACTTGTAATCAAAATTTTGAGATGAGAATTTTTTTCTAAGTAGTTGAAAGTTCCGGGAATTATGATTCCACCCAGGTCTCAGGGCAAGAATTGTAAGTAATGTCCTGGGGTCATATAAAGTTTTATAGATAGTATAGCCATATAAACTTCAGAGGAGTGCTCAGTGCATTGGCAATCAGAAGCTCTAGTGACCTTTTAAAAAGTAAAAGTTATTGGAGGGCAGCTCCTCCCTCACACACACCTCGTATTGTCCCAAAATGCATCTAATAGAAATTTTGAGATCGTCATTTTATCCAAAATAGTCTAAATATCATAAAGAAATGCTTTTTGAACACCCCAGAGCCTGGGGAAAAGGGTTGCAAATTATGCCTCGGGGGCATTCAAGGTTTTTGTGGAAAATAAGGTTGCATAAATTTTAGAGAAGATTTCAGAACCCCCATCTGAAAATTTCAGATGGGGTTCATCTGGTTTGAAATTGGTAGTTATGGCACCTTTTTTAAGATTCAAAAGTGATTTGAGAATAACCATCACCCCCTTCCAACACCGATCATTTCCCCAAAGACGTCCAATCAAAATTTGGAGATAGCAAATTTGTTTATTGCAGTTGGAGGGTCCGGAAATTGTGTCTTTCAGGAAGACCACTCCGCCCCCTAGGGGCGGAGCTCTAGGGGCAAGGGTTGTAAGTTATTTCCAGGGGGCATATAAGGTTCATTTAGAAATGGTGGTCATATTCCTTTCGCGCCTTTCGCGGGAGACTCATTAGATAGGTAATCTGAATTCCTAGTACCCTTTTTAAAAGTGGAATTTATCTGAGGGCAGCTATTCCTCCCTCAACACGTCAGTAATTTATTTTGAGTCAGTAAAAATATGAGACCGTAATTCTGTTCAAAATAGTCCAAAGATCATATAAAAAGGCTTTTGAGGTTGATACAAACCAACAGAGCCCAGAGCAAGGGCTGTAAATTATTCCCCGGGGAACATAAGGTTTTATGGAAGGGATGGTTGTTTAACATTAGAAGAGGCTTGTTTGGTTGAAAATTGAAAGTTCTAGTTCCTTCTAAAGCGTCGGAAGTGATGGAGGACATTTAGCCCCCCCCCCCCTTGACAATCTTTCTTTTTGCCAAACGCATCTGATTAAAATATTAGAGAGTGATTAAAAGGAAAATAGTCCAAAGAGGCATAGTAATGCCTCTAGTGTTGGCACAACCCCCCAGCACCCTGGGGATGGAGTTGTAAGTCATACCTTAAGGGAAAATTATTTTCTTTTTGAATGGTCTGTCGTATAAACTTCAAACGGGGCTCATTAGATTTGAAACTATAAATTATAGTGCGTTTTTAAGAGTCAAAGTGTTTCGATAATAATGTTTTTGTAAAAACTTTTTAAAACAGCCCTAACATCCTTACTTCAATGAAGTTCAACCGGTACAGATAAATACAGAGGCCTTTTATTCAAAATAGTCCTAAAACCATATAAGAAGGCTTTTAAGGTTGATATAAACCACCAGAGCCTAAGGGCGAGGGCTGTAGGTTATACCACTGTGGTATTTAAAGTTCTTACGGAAAGGTTGGATGTATAAACTTTAGGGGCGGCTAATTAGGTTAAAATTGGAAGTTCTAGTTCCCTTTGAGAATCAATTAACCAGCCCTCGCCCCAACTACCCCTCTTTTCATCAAATGTGCCTAATTAAAATTTAGCTGGCAATTTTGTTTAAAATAGTCTAAAGAACATATAACAATGGCTCTAAGGTTGAAATAACCCTCCAGCACACTGGGCCAAGGGCTTTACGCTATACCCTAGGGGCAGAAAAGGTTCTCATGGAATGGTCGTTCTTATTAAACTTATGTAAATCTCATTTGACTATAAATTGGAAGTTACAGTGCCATTTTCAAGAGCAAAATTGATTTGAGAGAAACCAACCCCCTACCCCCTCACACCCATCATTTTCTAAAAACAAACTTCCAAACAAACAAAGTTTAGAGACATCAATTGTATTAGCTTTGTTAAAAAGCTAAGTAATTTTGATAAAAGCATCATGTTTACGAGATTAAATCACATCGTCTTCATGAAAATTACATGGGAGAATTATCAGCTAGAACAGAATCTTCTGGGGGAGATTTTTGTGGTGGGGGGATATTTTATGTAAAAAATTCCATCAAGGGATTTTCTGTGGGAGGAAAAAATTATTTATGGAGTCGGATCCGGATCTCTCACCTTTATTTAAAAATGATTAGACACTAAATAATTTTTTTTTGCTGAAAGTAATGAGTAACGTCAAAACTAAAACATTTAGAAATTATTACGCACGCAAGGAGGGATTTACCCTCTTTAGTACCTCTCTGGTTTCGCTAAAGTTTGACTTTTTGTCCAAATTATTTAGTAACGACTTTGGGAAACAAGTACTGTTTAATTAGAGTAATAAGTCTTTTCAAAAGTACAAAACAAGATTTAGTGTAAGGAGTGTGACACTGAATATGGGACAACCGCCCTCAAACAATTAATAATTTTGGCTCGTTTTAAGTTTTGATGTTGTTCCTTGCTTTCAGTTGAGTAAAACTTATGTTTTTTAAATTACATTGAAAGCAATAATTGTGCAGGCCGAAGAAAATGTAAGTAAATGAGCAATTAAACTAATTAACTTACTAGCTATTAATAAATTAATTTTAATTTTAATGTTAAATTGTAACAAAATTTATATAATTTACAGCGTTAATACTTTAAAAGAGAAGTCACAATAGAACCCTTTAGATAAGACTAATTGATAACTTCCGTACATTTAAATTAACACTTTATTTTCTGCTTTCATTTAAAAAGGTAGGCTTTTAATGGCTGTATAAATTTAGAGTATTGAGAAACCACTAATTAAATCATTAAATAGTTTATGCTCAGATTAAAAAAGGAGGTGCCACCATCACTTCTTTCATTTCATTTTTATTTCTTTCATTTAGTTTTTCTTTCAGATGGATTCTTCCGCGAGAAATTTTTTTCGAGGATTTTCTGCGAGAATGGCGTTGCCCGGGGTGGATATTTTACAGATGGTTGGGTGGGGTGTATTTTCTGTGAGAGGAACTTTACTTTGAGTTGTTAATGAGGAGAAAATTGATTTCTCGGCAGTATTTGAAAAACAATCTGAAATTTAATGAAAAAGGGATAAGTTTTCTTTTTAACTGAAAGCAAGGAATAACACTAAGACTTAAAACGAAAGCAAATTATTTGAGGGTTTTTTAGATAAAACAGTATTAGAGGGTTTGTTCCATCCTCAATAACTTGCTTATTGTGGTAAAGTATAACTTTTTTTTCCTGATTCTTTAATGAAAGTTCTTAAGCCGAACTGGCCAGACATGGCAATAAACAACAAAGAGAGATAAAACTTCACAAAAAAACCTCAAACCAGACTGCGGCCAGTAGAGAGAAAAGACTTAAATACCGCGAATACTTCGCCAGTTTCCAAACTAGGCGTCCTCAGCATAAGATAAAAAGAAAAAACACTAAACTAAAAACAAATAAAACCACCATTAATAATAATAAATACAATTGTCGCTACTGATCCACGTAGGGAAAAGAAGATATTAGTTACTTCAATGAGAACATCAAAGCAACTGAGGAAAAATTATGAAATTGGAAACTTATTTAACTATTCTAAAAGCGAAATAATCCTCTTGTAAGCTCATATTGAAGCAACTCTTTTTGGTCTAGTAGGTAATCTTGTCCCCTGGTGACTGTGTAAAATTTTCATTCCCTTATTGACTTTTGGTTTTTTATCCGAGAGGTTGTTCCACACCCCACATCTATGGTCTACCCAAAATTCATAAGACGGGATTCCCCCTCCATCTCATTGTATCAACTTTCTCATCACCAGTGGCAAAATTACTGGTTGTCGGTGGCAGTGCGTCCACTCTTAGGAACACAAATATCATATTTAAGAAATTCCACTGATTTTTCTAATAAGTCGAAAATTTTTACATTGGTAGAGAATTCAATACTCTGTAGTTTTGATGTGGTGTCCATGTATTCAGATTGTAATGTGAAAAAGTGCGAAGAAATATTAAGGATTAAATTAAAAAAGAACTTTTTTTATACAAGATGTCACCATGGCTAGTTTGGAGATTGAAGTCATTATTAAGTTGGTTATCCTTGCAAATGAATATTCTCTTTATTTTGGTTTTGGAGGTGAATTTTACAAACAGGTGTTTGGTTTGGCAATGGGGGCATCTCTCTCCCCTTTGTTGGCAAATCTCTTCATGAAATCTATTGAAACCTCCGCAATACACAGTTTTAGGCTCCCCCTTCTTTCTGGGGTAGATTCATGGATGATGTTGTTTGCATTTGGTAACATGGCTTAGAGTCCTTAGACCTTTTCCATAAACATTTAAATAGTTTTGACAAAAATGTAAAACTTACAGTGGAGTTACCTTTAGATGCGTGTCTAGTGTCCTTTTTAAGTGACCAAAAAAAGGAGGGCACCTAGGCCCCCTCCCATGCTTATTTTTTCCCAAATGTCACAGGATGAAAATTCTGAGATAGCCATTTTATTCACCATAGTCGAAAAATCTAATAGCTATGTCTTTGGGGACGACTTACGACAGTCCCCGCGGGAGGGGCTACAAGTCACAAACTTTGACCAGTTTGTACACATTGTAATGGTTATTGGGAAGTGTACAAACGTTTTCAGGGGGATTTTTCGGTTTGATGGGGGGGCAAGTTGAGGGGGATTGTTACATGGGAGGATCTTTCCATGGAGGAATTTGCCATTGGGCAAGAGAATTTCAATTAAGGGAGCGCATGATTTTCTAGCATTATTTAGAAAAACAATGAAAACATAAATATGAAAAGTTTTTAAAACTGAAAGTAAGGAGCAGCATTAAAACTTAAAACGAAGAGAAATTATTTTACATATGAGGGGTTCACCTCCTCGTAATACCTCGCTCTTTAAGCTAAAGTATTTTTAGTAATTTCAACTATTTATTCTACGGCCTTTGTGATTCAGGGGTCATTCTTAAGGAAATGGAACAAAATTTAAGCTTTAGTACAAAGAGCGTATTGACGAAGGGGTAAACCCCCTCATATACGTAATAAAAACGTACGAATAAAGAAGTTCGTTACGTAAGTCAATTCATAAGTTACGTATATTTTTTACTAATGAAAACATTCATAAAAAATTAAAAGTTCTAGTTGCCTTTTTAAGTAATCAAAAAAATTGGAGGGCAACTAGGCCTCCTCTTCCACTTTTTTTCACAAAAACTTCCAATTAAAACTATGAGAAAGCCATTTAGCCAAAAAAATCAATATGCAACTTTCTTTTTAATTATTTATGTGCGGAGAGCCAAAATATAAACATGCATTAATTCAAAAACGTTCAGAAATTAAATAAAAAACAAGCTTTTTTAACTGAAAGTAAGGAGCGACATTAAAACTTAAAACAAACAGAAATTACTACCTATATGAGAAAGCTTTTCTTCCTCAATGCCTCGCTCTTTACGCTAAAGATTTTTTTACTGTTTAAAGTAAAGTAAAGGTAAGAGAAAGAGTCAAACTTTAGAGTAAAGAGCGGGGCGTTGAGGAGGAAAAGCCCCTTACATATACAGAGAAATTCCAGTCCGTTTTAAGTTTTAATGTCGCTCCTTACTTCCAGTTAAAAAAACTTGTTTTTTTTATTTAATTTAACAAAGAAACAAGTTTTTTTCCAACTAAAAGTAAGGAATAACATTCAATCTTAAAACGAACATAAATTATTACGAATGTCTTTTAAAGATCTTTTCTTTCATTCATTTCAGTCATTCGAGAATTGCTCTACTTGTGACTCTCATTTTCATAAAAGTAGATTCGACCTCTTTTCGACATGTTTTGCTATTATGCCTTACAAAATTAGTTCTGCAAATATCGCTTATTTAAGTTACGCGGGAGAATCTTTCCATGGAGAAATCTCTAGTGGGGAAGGAAATTTTCCATGGAGAGGGAGCTGGATTTGCCGACATTATTTAAAAAATGATTAGCAATTAAATAAAAAATAACTTTTCTCAACTGAAAGTAAGAAGCAATATTAAAACTTAAACGAACAGAAAAGATTATGTATATGAGGGGGGTTGCCTTTCCTTAGTATCTCGCTTTTACGCTAAAGTTTCTATTTTAACTATTAGAAGAGGCTATTATTCTAATTAAATAGCCTTTTTGATTAAGAAGTTATTCTTAAACAACTGAAAGAAAAATCAAACCTATGTTATTATAAGGCTATTATTAGTTTAAAAAAGTAAAATTAATATGCAAATTTCGTTTTAATTATTCATGTACGGTGAGCCAAGTCCAAAATCTGCATTAATTCAAAAACGTTCAGAAATTAAATAAGAAAAAACGAGTTTTTTTAACTGACAGTAAGGGCGACATTAAAGCTTAAAACAAACAGAAATTTTTCTGTATATGAAAGGAGCTGTCCCCTCCTCAACGTACCGCTATTTACGCTGAAGTTTTTATTGTTTTAGGAAGTAGAGTTGTGACAAAGATTCAAACTTTAGCATAAAGAGTGGGGTGTTTAGGAGGGGGCAACTCCTTTCTTATACAGAATAATTTCTGTTCGTTTTAAGTTTAATGTTGCTCCTTACTTTCAGTTAAAAAAATTGTTTTCTTTTATTTAATATAAACAAAAATCCTTGAAATAATACTTCAAGATTGAAACTCTAATAGGATTAAGTCTTTGTCATCGGTATCTGATGAGAAAATTTTAGGGCTGTACTAAACTTTTTTACATGAGTTTTCAATGGAAAGTATATTTATTGAAGGTTGTAGTTTTTTCTTGTTGTACGGAGTAGACCAAAACAAGGTGGTCTTGGTGTTTTAAATAAAAGTTGCAATTTTACTCAATTGGAAAATTAAAATGGAATAGTTGTTGGCATGAAATCATGGCTAATTGTAGAAAAAGCCAAGACAGATAGTTCAATTGAGTGAGAGGCAATTCTGGCATTAATCCCCCCTTTATTAAGATAGAATAAAAATGATGTCAGTTGATTTTTAAACAGATAGGTTCATCTATTATCCGTCTATGCGACATTCCCAGGGCAGTAGAACCAAGGTAGATAGTCATAGAGCTAAAATAGTCATAGAACCTATTGTTTTCCAAGTGTTTGGTTAAATGGCTATTGTTAGTGTTATTGGTTGGTTGGTTTTGTATTCAAATGAACATTGAAATAAGATTTGAATCTTGTGTTGCTGAATACTTATTTTAATCGACCAGAACTTCTAATCGTAGTAATTTACTGTATCACTTCAGCTAGCCAAGTAGAATTTAAAATTTGTTTAGAAAGTCATATTATATAAATTAACTAGTCTCAATACTCATTATCTTGTTACGGGTGATTTTAAGACTGATTTTATGAATCTCGTATCTGCTAACCATAATATAATAGATTGAAATACTGTGCAGTTTTTAGAATTTCTGCTATCTCGTGGATTAAACCCTGTATGTTTTTCGGAAGCCCCACTCGCGGAAATATTGCTGTGGAAAAAACCTCTACAGTAGTGTTCTTTGATGCGCTAAATTTGATAACATGATTTATATCATGATCGGTTGACTCTTTTGGGGCATGTCCCTCCTCTTTTGACAGTCAATGATATTTTGTTAGGCTCGTAACTTTTCATGGGTAATATTAAACTTAACGGATTTTCTAAACTTAGAGTCAGGATAAAATTTTAATTCATTTAATGTACCTATCATTACTAAAATTCTTTTTTTTGTACTTTCAGTCACTATATAACTTAGTCGCTCCTTACTTACAGTTCTTTATCACAGTTTTTTCGATTACGTGATTTTGAGGAGCAAGTATGCTATCGTGCAGCATTACTTCCTCTAGAACTGGGAAGTTTAATTTGGAACAAGTTAGATTGTGAATTCGCTAAACCTGACATTTCAAGCTGTTTTGCTCATTTGCACAACAAGAGCTATTTCCATTTGAAAAATAATATTTCGAGGATTTTAGCTTTATCTAATATTTAGAAAAACATTTTATCTATTCATAGTAATTCAGGTTTTTCTATTTTGCAAAGACATTTTCGCAGAAAAAATGCAAATGGAAACGACTAAAAGAAATTTCAACATATCGAAGGACATTTTTTCAGCCTTTTTTGGCCTTTCGCCATGATTTCTAAGCAACTTCAGAAAATTCAAAGGGAAAACAAATATCTCAGACAAAACCCTACGCATGCGATAATGGGCTTTTAGTTTTTGGTAGAAGCTTCCTCAGAAAAAGTGTAAACGGAAAACTGATAAAAGAAATTGCGACACAACAAAAGGCCTTTTTCGGCTATTTAAGCAAAAAAAAATATTTTGGCAAAATTAATACTTTTTAGAGCCGTTAAATAATGAATAAGTAAGAATTTTTCACATTGTTTATTCGAGTTTGTGGTAAGTTTTTGTATTTGAATTGTTGCTTAAATTGAACAGGACTTTATTAAACCAATATGTTTGAAGTTTGGAAGAGTGTACTCAACTTTAAAATTAAATATGCCGGATTTGATATCTAAAAAATTTTAATAGTTTTAGTATGAATAATGTTGTGGAGATTTAAGGGTTAATTTGAATGGTTTATTTTTGTCCTGTTCTTCTACTGCAACAAGCTGAAGATATTTAACTGAACATTAATAAATCATTGAACACATAACCTAGAGCTCAGATTATGGGAAATAGAGCATTCATATGCAGTAGTAATTAAATTAATCAAATACCTCCCTAGATTTTAGCTTTTATATTGCATGCTTAGGCATTTAAGGAAGAGGAGTTTAGTTTGCACTTCAATTGTGTCATTCTAGTAGGTATTTTATGGGTTTCAAGATTTTCATTCCTAATTTTTCTGAGGTTGATTCTGACAGAAGTAGTAGACAGAGGTAGAACCAAAAGTAGACAGAAGCAGAACCAAATTTTTTGGTAAATTCTCTTTATACATATTTCTGTGAAGCTTTGCAAAAAGAACTCCACAGGTTTGTTTTATTTTAACTTTGTTTAAGATTCAACATTGAAAATGCAATATAACTGCTTACGTGGAAAAGAATAAAGCTAAGAAATATTAAGCAGCACCTGAACTCCCAGAAAACAACCCATTATCTTATGG
The DNA here is from genome assembly GCF_032884065.1 of Artemia franciscana. Classification (NCBI taxonomy): domain Eukaryota; kingdom Metazoa; phylum Arthropoda; class Branchiopoda; order Anostraca; family Artemiidae; genus Artemia; species Artemia franciscana. Next base: position 2,301,231 of record NC_088877.1, read on the forward strand.
AATGTCTTTCTCCAAACTAGGGGGTCCAATGGCTACTTAGAAATAAAAACTTAAAGCATAATTTCTTATGGGGTTAAACTCCACACTACCTATAGTACGATTGAGTAACATTTAAATTTAACCCCTTTGTAGTTTTGGTGGTACAAAAAATTATGGAAGATTATTCTATATTTTGGTCGGTTTAATCGAACTGTCTAGGACTGAGAAAAGACCCGAACAATTCAAATCCTACATAACCCCGGAAACATGTTAATAAAGGAAATTAAAAAGCGAGATCGTAAAATGTTGATCTACTAAATCTTCCAAAATCCCCAAAATTTAGTGCAATCACAAAGATAAATATAAAGACAATTTTTATTGCTTACAATTAATATAAGAAGAAATTACATTTTATTACAATTAAATTACAATTAATTACAATTAAAATTTAATTACAATTAAAACTTTGGCTCAGTCTCAGAATTCTATAGAATCCTCCGAACGACAGAGAGAAAGATTCCATTATCACTGTAAAATTCAACCTATTGTAAAGGTTGAATTTTTCAGAAATATTGAGTTCAAATGTAGCAGAATAAAATTTGTATTAAAACGAAAAGCGACCAAAAATTTTGCATTTGTTAACTGTCTGTACAAAAAGCTTTTGGATTTTATTTATAGTCTTTCTTGAATTAAAAGGCGGAATAATTTTTTTTTGGCAATTTTAGGTACAAAAACGACTAAAATCGTTTTTTAATTGTTGAACACCTATGCCGTTGATCAGTAAATCCAACTGATTAGGTATCGTTCAAAAACTCTAATTCAAAAATACTGGTTAAATAGTAAGGCAAAGAGTGTTGGTAACTCATATATAGTTTCCCATTCTCTTTGTAGTAAGGTAAGAATACATACATTTTGGTTATCCGACAGAAATTTTCCCTCTAAATGACAATTCATGCTGGGGATTTTATATATACCCCTTTACAGACACAAAGTTGTATCACTTGACTCCGCCTACAAAATTATTCTGACCAAATAGCAATGAGCAATTAAACGGAAGATGCATAATATGATGGACTTTTTATTTTAAGTTATTTTAGCCCTTGGTCTTTGTTTGACATTTATCGCCGTTACTTTATAAAAAGAAAAACTTCTCGAAACGAAACCTTTCTAAGAAAAATAAAGAGTCACGTTAAAACTTAAGACGAGCAAAAACAAAGTTATGATAATTCAAACCGAGAGCCAAATTTACTTAAACCAAACTGAAAAGAAGCAGGGGTGTAATTTGCTATACGGAAGGCAGGCAACTGCCCCCTCCATACTCCAATTCCTCCTCCAAGCTTCATTCCCACCACTGCAGTTAAAATATAGCTTTTACAAGAAAATCTGGTGAAAACTAGGATAAGTCTGCATTATTTTAGCATACATACAAACAGGTTAGTTCTCTTTGCTATAATATTGCCTTTATGGTACTATATGGCTCATTTTTCAATTTTCACTTCCTACTGAATTTGGGAAAATTGGCCCCAACTATGTCTCACCTAAGCATTTTGGCGAAAATACACCACTGAAAAATAAAAATAGACATTAAACATGGAGGAATAGAAATAGAAATCAAACAATAAGGACAGAAATAGGGTAAAAATTAAATGAATAATCAAGTCAAAATTCTATGCTTAAGCCAACAGAGGTTTGGCCACAAACAGGAGTTTTGCTACTACCCTTCCCAAGCGATAGGCCTTCCAAGGTTTACTGCGTTATTTGTGTTTTATTGAAGACTAAATTCATTTCTAAGAATGCAGTTTAATTTTTCAATACACTGAACAAAATTAACATGATAATCAAGATGACTGGAAAAAAATTATAAAGTTTTTAGAATTTTGAATTATACATTCAATTATATATTTTCGTGAAGTCTCAGCAAATTCAAACTCTAAGCCTTATTTAACGGTATTGATTTTATTTTTAAATGTTGCATAAACAAAATTTAATATAATTTATTTTTCAGTAAAGTGCATACGACACAAAAGACTTAAAAGTTTGCTGATAATTTTAGCTGATCCTACCCTTTCCTGGTATATTTCGGACACACCATTTCAAAAACCAGGATGCACTAAGTGTCTATTTCCCTTTACAACCTTTGAAGATTTTTGCTTAATGCTTTAAAGTGTTTCTAGGAAATGGTAGATGTTCTGCTTTGACAACATTTATGTATATAGTGGCTTATGAATCTTTTAAATCAGTCCAATATTACCTATTTATTCACTGAAAGTTTCAGCTGAATATCTTTGATTGCTCTTGCATCGCTATAGATGTGATCTTTTGACAATCTGGTGGCATACAACGGTTTTTAATTAAGTTAAAATCCCAAATAATATTCAAAGAAAGTTTGAAATTAATGCCATAAGCAGCTCCTAAAACACAACATTTTGAGCCCTTACATGTATTTAATTGATTTCATCATCCTTCTCTACAGCTTCTGAAATTTTCCACTTAATAACCTTAACCATTCCTGATTTGTTCAGCAGAGTCTCTTCTGACAAGCTGTATCAAACAGTTCATGGTAACGAACTGTAGTAAGGAGCGACCCGGCTCAATAGTAATCAAAATTCTAAAAAATGGAATTTCGATACCAATAGCTACATCAAAAAAATTGCATTTTAATGCTGATTTTAAATATATAAGTTTCATCACGTTTAGTCTTAACCATCAAAAGTTACGAGCCTGAGAAAATTTGCGTTATTTTAGAAAATAGGGAGAAACACCCCCTAAAAGTCTTAGAATCTTAATGAAAATCACACCATCAGATTCAGCGTATCAGGGAACCCTGCTGTAGAAGTTTCAAGCTCCTATCTACAAAAATGTGGAATTTTGTATTTTTTGCCAGAAGGCAGATCACGGATGCGTGTTTATTTGTTTGTTTGTTTTTTTTTTTTTTTCTTTTTCCAAGGGGTGATCGTATCGACTCAGTTGTCCTAGAATGTTGCCAGAGGGCTCATTCTACCGGAAATAAAAAGTTCTAGTGCCCTTTTTAAGTGACCAAAAAAATTGGAGGGCACCTAGGTCCCCTCCCACCCTAATTATTTTCCTAAAGTCAACGAATCAAAATTCTGAGATAGCCATTTTATTCAGCGTAGTCGAAAAACCTTATAACTGTGTCTTTGGGGACGTCTTACTCCCCCACAGTCCCCGTGGGAGGGGCTACAAGTTACAAACTTTCACCAGTGCTTACATATAGTACTGGTTATTGGGAAGTGTGCAGGCATTTTCAGTAGGATTTTTCGGTTGGGGGAGGGGTTGAGAATAGGGGGATAGGCTGGGGCAGCTTTCCATCGAGGAATTTGTCATGATGGAAGAAAATTTCTATGAAGGGAGCGCAGGATTTACTAGCATTATTAAAAAAAAAAACAATGAAAAAAGAAATATGAAAAAGTTTTTTTTTCAGCCGGAAGTAAAGAGCAGCATTAGAACTGAAAACGAACAGAAATTATTACCCATATGAGGGGCTCACCTTCTCCTAATACCCCGCTCTTCACGCTAAAGTATTTTTAGTAATTTCAACTATTTATTTTACGGCTTTGGTAATTCAGGGGTCATTCTTAATGAATTGGGACAAAATTTAAGCTTTAGTGTAAAGAGCGAGGTACTGACGAGGGGGCGAACCCCCTCATATATGTAATAAAAACATGAGAATACAAAACTTCTTTACGTAAGCTAATTTATAAGTTACGTATATCTTTTACTAAAAAAAAGGTTCGTAAAAAATTAAAAGTTCTAGTTGCCTTTATCTTAATTAACCAAAAAATCGGAGGGCAACTAGGCTTCCTCCCCCGCAAAATTAAAACTTAAAACGAACAGAAATTACTTTGTATATGAAAGGGGCTGCTTCCTCACCAACGCCCCGCTCTTTACGCTAAAGTTTTTTACTGTTTTAAAAAGAAGAGTTGAGAGAAAGAGTCAAACTTTAACGTCAAGAGCGGGGCGTTGATGAGGAAGCAGCCCCTTTCATATACGAAGTAATTTCTGTTCGTTTTAAGTTTTAATTTTGCTCCATACTTTCAGTTAAAAAACTTGTTTTTTTTATTTAATACACATAAACTTGTTTTTTTTTTTTTCATGGTAGTACTAGAAGCAGTAATAGCAATTGTAGCGGTCGCGATGGCAGTTCAAGGGACAGTTTAATCTAAATGGACATGATAGTAGTCACAAATAGCTGCAGTTACAATCGGAAATGGTTAAAATAACAGTTAGTCGCATTCACAATTGCAAGTAATGTTGCTGATCAAACAGTTCGTGGTAACGAACTGTAGTAAGGAGCGACCCGGCTCAATAGTAAACGAAACTCTAAAAAACGGAATTTCGATGCTAAAAGATATATCAAAAGAATCGGATTTTTATGCTGATTTCAAATATATAAGTTTCATCAAGTTTAGTTATTGTCATCAAAAGTTACGAGCCTGAGAAAATTTGCCTTATTTTGGAAAATAGGGGGTAACACCCCCTAAAAGTCATAGGATCTTAACAAAATTTACACCATCGCATTCAGCGTACCAGAGAACCCTATAGAAAAAATTTCAAGGTCCAATCTACAAAAATGTGGAATTTCGTATTTTTTGCCAGAAGACAAATCACGGGTGCGTGTTTATTTTTTTATTTTTTTTTTCCCCCAGGGGTCATCGTATCGACCAAGTGGTCCTAGAGTGCTGCAAGAGAGCTCATTCTAATGGAAATGAAAAGTTCTAGTGCCCTTTTTAAGTGACCAAAAAAATTGGAGGGCACCTAGGCCCCCTCCCACGCTCATTTTTTTCCCAAAGTCAACGGATCAAAATTTTGAGATAGCCATGTTGTTCTGCATAGTCAAAAACCATAATAACTATGTCTTTGGGGATGACTTACCCCCCACAGTCCCTGGGGGAGGGGCTGCAAGTTACAAACTTTGACCAATGTTTACATACAGTAATGGTTACTGGGAAGTGTACCGACATTATCAGGGGGATTTTTTTGGTTTGGGTGTGGGGTTCAGGGGAGGGGGCTATATGGGAGGATCTTTCCTTGGAGGAATATTTCATGGGGGAAGAGAAATTCAATGAAAAGGGCGCAGGACTTTCTAGCATTACTATAAAAAAAAAACAATGAAAATATAAACATGAAAAAGTTTTTTCAATTGAAAGTAAGGAGAAGCACTAAAACATAAAAAGGAACAGAGATTATTACGCATATGAGGGGTTCTAAAAATACTTTAGCATAAAGAGCGAGGTATTTAGGAGGAGATAAACACTTCACTCTTTATGCTAAATTTTTTTTAAATAATTTCAACTATTTATTCTACGGCCTTTCTGATTCAGGGGTCATTCTTAAAGAATTGGGATAAAACAAGATTTAGTGTGAAGAGCGAGGTATTAACGAGGGGACCAACCCCCTCATATATATAATCAAAAATATAAGAATATAAAAGTTTGTTACGTAAGTTAATTCTTAAGTTACGTATTTTTTTTTACTAATAAAAACGTTCGTTAAAAATAAAAGATCTAGTTGCCTTTTTAAGTAACCGAAAAATTGGAGGGCAACAAGACCTCCTTCCCCACCCCTTATTTCTCAAAATCGTCTGAACAAAACTAAGAGAAAGCCATTTAGCCAAAAAAAGAATTAATATGCAAATTTCATTTTAATAATTTATGTACGGAGAGCCAAAATCAGTCATGCATTAATTAAAAAACTTTCAGAAATTAAATAAAAAAAACAAGTTTTTTTAAATGAAAGTAAGGAGCGACATTAAAACTTAAAACGAACAGAAATTACTCCGTATATGAAAGGGGCTTTTCCTCCTCGACACCCCGCTCCTTGCGCTAAAGTTTGATTCTTTCTCGCAACTCTACTTTTTAAAACAATAAAAAGCTTTAGCGTAAGGAGCGGGGTGTCGAGGAGGAAAAGCCCCTTTCATATACGGAGTAATTTCTGTTCGTTTTAAGTTTTAATGTCGCTCCTTACTTTCATTTAAAAAAACTTGTTTTTTTTTATTTAATAATATTTAGGCGCAAGTAGTCAGAGTCGCATTTAGCTTAAGTAAAAAGTAGATGAGTTGCAAGTTGTCACAGTTCCAAATACTCAAAGCTGCCAGCAATTACAGTCGCACAGATTGGCAGTCGTAAGTAGTCTTACTCACAAGAAGGTATAGTTGCAGTCACAAGCTGTAGTTGTAATAGCCCTAGAAGTTTCAAGATTATATCGTTTGCAGTGGTCAGCGTTTACCCCCACCCCAGGAATTACTCCTAACAGAAAATTCCAGACTAGAATATACCCTTGCGGAAATTATTCTACCCTTATAATGCCTCTCTGAATATACCCCCACAAAAATTGCCCCGCGAAAATACCTCCCCCCTCTTGGAAAATACCCTTACCGTAAAATAATTCTGGGAAATGCCTTCCGCGGAAAATACCCCCACGGAGAATACACCCAATGGGAAATACAACCACCACACAACTGGTTGGTCTCCAATTTCTTTGGATTAAAAAAAAGAAAGGACTATAACTTTCAATTTCTAATCTAAGGACCACACATAGAAGTTTCTGCGACCCAGAGGTGGAGGTGTGGATGATGAAGAGGCAGTCACGCCTCTGTAAGGAATTGAAATAAAAAAAAAAAGTTTTTGTTTTAACTGAAAGTAAGGAGCGACATTAAAAGTTAAAACGCACAGAAAATATTCTGCATGTGAAAGGGGCTGTCCCCTCATCAACGCCCCGCTCTTTATGCTATAGTTTTTATTGTTTTAAAAAGTTAGTTTTCAGAAAGAGTCAAATTTTAACGTAAAGAGGGGGGGCTGAGGAGGGGACAACCCCTTTAGTATACGGGAGAATTTCTTTTCGTTTGAAGTTTTAATGTCGTAGTCTGAAAATTTACGGTGAATCTGATGCTGTAATTTTGATTAGGATTATATGAATTTTACGGGGATCCCCCCTTTTTCGAAAATAAAGCAAATTTTTTCTGGCTCTTAACTTTATATAAGTAGGATTAAAATTGATAAAATTTATATGTTTAAAGTCAGCATGAAATTCCAATTCTTTTGATGTATATATTGGTATTAAAAATCCAGCTGTTAGAGTTTCGGTTACTATTGAGTCGGGTCGCCCCATACTTACAGTTCATTATCACGAATAGTTTGATTATTGCCTTTCAGGGGTTTATTTTTGCCATCTGTCTGAAAATCAACGTAATAAAAGCACTATTCTCGGGGATAATGAATAAAATAACAAAGCAGTTCGTTTCCACGAACTGTTTGATAAATCCTATTCATTTTGGATTTAATGTTATTTTTTCTTTCACAAAAACAACGCACACCAGATATAATTCCGAGAAATCATAAGGGAGTATATATCAATTTCACATGTTTGATGCATTTTATGAGCTTCCTTTTTACCCCCCCCCCCCCCCAAAAAAAGAACACCCCTTCTCCCCAAAAACAGTTCTGGTTACAGGCTCAGGGATTATAAGTCAACATCTACCTCACCCTCCCTCATGCTCCTTTAGAACTAAAGCTGTGTTTATCTGATGGCTCAATGAGAGCTGGGATGTTTTGACATTAAAATGCACTCTTTGAGGTATCTCCCTTCCTCCCTAGCTATAAAATAATCAGAAAAACCCCACTGTAGAAGTTGAAGTGCCTTTTAAAATATTTAATTTCTTTATTAAACGGTTTGTGGTAATCAACTGTAAATAAGGAGCGACATGGCTCAACAGTGACCGAACATCTAAAAAATGGAATCTTGATATTAATGAATATGCCTTAAGATTTTGATTATCAAGCTGATTCTAAATATGTGGGATTCATTAACTTTAGTGTTACCCATCAAATGCATATTTTTTCCATGAAAAAGACTAAGTCAATAAAAAAGCGGACAGAAATTACTTTAAAAAACTTTCTCCGCAAAACCAGCTAGTCAAAAAAACTTAAAGAGCTCCATTAAGCCAAAAATAAGTAGAAATAAATTCAAATAATTTTCCAAGCGTAAAACTACCACAAATCACCATCAATAGATAAATTAAACCCAAAACGGACAGAAATTAAAGTAAATAAACAAGTCAAACTAAAAACGAGCAAAAATTAACATGAGTAGGGCTGACAACCCCCACGGCTTCTCAAGACCTGATCTTAATTTTTGCTTTACTGAAAACAAATATATTTCCATTTTTTCACTTTTTGACTTTAATAAATAATGTAGTATTAAGACATTAAGAAATAGATATCATAATATGTATACTAAACCGACAATCCATGGTCATTTGTGTTTTCCAGCAAAGGACGTTAGGTTTGTAACATTTTTTTTTATGTTTTAAATAAAAACTTACTTTTATGTTAAGGTTTTAAGAACGTTACATTTATGTTACGTTTTTGAATAGTCAATCATTTCTGCATGCTACATTTTCTGTTCAATCTAGTTGTCTCTGTGTAAAAATTCTATTGCTCTCGGTTCAGCAACTCCGTCATAAATATGGACAGTCTTTTACAACGCGATTGGGTAATATCATCACACGATTATTCAATTATCAAATAATTTCTGGTAATGAAATGTAAATAAGAAGCGACCCGGCTGAATCGAAACAGAAACTCTAAAAAACGGGATCTTGATACCAATAGGTGCAGCAAAAGAACTGGATTTTTATGACGATATTAAATATACAAGTTTTTCAAATTTAGTCCTACCTATCAAAAGTTAAGAGCCTGTGAAAATTTACCTTATTTTCAAAAGAAGGGGAGAATACCCCTGAAAGTAGTATAATCCTCATCGAAATACACCATCAGATTCAAAGCATTAGAAAACTGTATTTTTGATGTTTTAAGCTTTTATATGCAAAAATATAGAATTTTGTCACTTTTTGCAAGAAGAAAGATCATGGATGCGTGTTTATTTGTTTTTGTTTTTTTTTAGCAGGGGATTACGTGGGAGGATCTTTCAATGGAGGAAGTTTTCATGGGGGAAGGGAGATTGCTATAATGGGGGCTCTGGATTTCCAAGCATTTTTTTTAAAAACGATCACAAATTAAATTAAAAAAAGTTTTTTCGACTTTAAGTAAGGAGCAACATCAAAACCTAAAACGAACAGAAATTATTATATATATTAGGGGGTTTACCTCCTACTCAATACCTCGATCTTTACACAAAATTTTTCTGTAGTAGTTTCAAAAGAATTATTTATTCTAATTAAACGACCTTTGTGATTAAGGGGTCATTTTTTAAAAATTGGAACAAAATTCGAACTTTTGCAGAAAGAGAGATGTATCGAATAAGGGACGAACCCCCTAATATACACAATAGTTTCTCTTCGTTTTAAGTTCTGATGTTCCTCCTTACTTTCAAGTGAAAATTTTTTTTATCTGATCTATTTAGGATTAGGAAACACTTGTTTGGTTCACTCGTATGGTAAGTAACAATAAAATTATCTTTTCTGGAGTTATCGTTTGCGATGAAGTTAACAATCGTCTTCATTTCATTGACAAACTGTCATGAAAAAACTAGGCAGGATCCAGTACGCCTAAGGACTAAAAAACAAGAAAAAAGAAATTAAATAGGAGAAAGAAAAATATATTTCGACAGCTCCGAACACGGGACAAACAGAAATGACCAAAGATGGGGAGATTCCTGTTTTTCAGTAAAACAAAAAAAGAAAAATAGAAAAACATAAATAAAAAAAAGACAAATTAAAACGCTTTTCTTCTCTTACCATAGTTGAAAGATCCGGATGAAAGATCACAGATGTGCGTTTATTTGTTTATATGTTTTGTAATCACCCAGGGGTGATCGCATCAAACCAATAGTCCTTAAATATCAGAAAAAGACTCCCTTGAACGGAATTTGAAAGTTATATTGCCCTTTTTAAGTCAAACAGTTCGTGGTAACGAACTGTAGTAGGAGCGACCCGGCTCAATAGTAAACAAAACGCTAAAAAAACGGAATTTTGATGCTAAAAGATACATCAAAAGAATGGGATTTTTATGCTGGTTTTAAATTATATAAGTTTCATCAAATTTAGTCTTTGTCATCAGAAGTTACGAGCCTGAGAAAATTTGCCTTATTTTGGAAATACGGGAAAACATCCCCTAAAATTCATAGAATCTTAACGAAAATCACACCATCGCATTCAGCGTATCAGGGAACCCTATAGCAAACATTTCAAGCTCCTATGTACAAAAATGTGGAATTTCGTATTTTTTGCCAGAAGACAGATCACGGGTGCGTGTTTATTTTTTTTTTTTTTTCTTTCTTTTTCCCAGGGGTCATCGTATCGACCAAGTGGTTCTAGAATGTCACAAGAGGGGTCATTCTCACGGAAATGAAAAGTTCTAGTGCCCTTTTTGAGTGACCCAAAAAAATGGAGGGCACCTAGGCCCCCTCCCACGTTCATTTTATTCTCAAAGTCAACGGATCAACATTTTGAGATTGCCATTTTGTTCCCCATAGTAACTATATCTTTGGGGATGACTTACCCCCCACAGTCCCTGGGGGAGAGGCTGCAAGTTACAAACTTTGACCAGTCTTTACATACAATAATGGTTACTGGGAAGCGTACAGACGTTTTCAGGGGGATTTTTTGGTTTGGGGAGGGTTTGGGAGGAGGGGGCCATGTCGGAGGATCTTTCCTTGGAGGATTATGTCATGGGAGAAGAGAAATTCAATGAAAAGGGCGCAAGATTTTCTAGCATTACTATAAAAAGAACAATGAAAAAATAAACATGAAAAAGTTTTTTAATTGAAAGTAAGGAGTAGCATTAAAACTTAAAACGAACAGAGATTACTACGCATAGGAGGGGCTCTAAAAATACTTTAGCATAAAAAGCGAGGTATTTAGGAGAAGATAAATACCTCGCTCTTTATGCTAAAGTATTTTTAGTAATTTAAATTATTTATTCTACGGTCTTTCTGATTCAGGGGTTATTCTTTAAGAATTGGGACAAAATTTAAGATTTAGTGTAAAGAGCGAGGTAATAACGAGGGGACACACCCCCTCATATACATAATAAAGATATAAGAATATAAAAGTTTGTTACGTTAGTTAATTCTTAAGTTATGTATAATTTTTACTAATAGAAACGTTCTTTAAAAATTAAAAATTCTAGTTGCCTTTTTAAGTAACCGAAACATTGGAGTGCAACTAGGACTCCTTCTCTACCCTTTATTTCTCAAAATCGTCTGATCAAAGCTAAGAGAAAGCCATTCAGCCAAAAAAAGAATTAATATGCAAATTTCATTTTGATAATTTATGTGCGGAGAGCCAAAATCAAACATGTATTAATTCAAAAACGTTCAGAAATTAAATAAAAAAAAACTAGTTTTTTTTAACTGAAAGTAAGGAGCGACATTAAAACTTAAAACGAACAGAAATTACTCCGTATATGAAATGGGTTGTCCCCTCTGCAATCCCTTGCTCTTTACGCTAAAGTTTTTAATTGTTTTAAAAAGTAAAATTGTGGCAAAGAGTCAAACTGTAGCGTAAAGAGCGAGGGACTGCAGAGGGGACAACCCATTTTATATACAGAGTAATTTCTGTTCGTTTTAAGTTTTAATGTCCCTCCTTACTTTCAGTTAAAAAACTATTTTTTTTTATCTAATAACCAAAAGAATTGGTGGGACACTTGACTCCTTTTCGTGCCTTCCTCTGCAAAAGTCTTCAAATTTTTTTGTGATATTTATTTTGCCTGATATAGTTATATATCTAGATATATACTTGGGAATAACATAGCCCCCCAAACACCCTGGGTAAGATTTGTAAGTCATGGAATTTACTCATTGTTTACGCATAACATTTTTTTTGAGAAGTATCCAAACTTTTTTCGAGGGGAGAGGTAGTAAATTTTCTAATGGATTGATTTTCCACTGAGAGAATATTTCCATGGGGAGGGAAGTTTCCAGGTGATGAACTTTCCAGGAGAAATTTTATGCTGCGGAAATTTGCCAGAATTCTAAACAAAATTCCTTTTATTATGTTTTTTGCTCTTTCTTTGGCGACTCAATTTTACATGTTGAGATATTAAGGAGAATTGGTCAGGGGGAAATTTTCACCGGGTAAGAATTGTCTACAGCATTGTTTTATAGGGAGGGGATTTTCATCAAGATAAATTCTTAAGAGGGATTTTTCTGTGGAAGCAACTTTCTACTAGGGGCTGGTGGAGGCTGAATTTGTAGAAAGAATATTCCATGGAGGGGGAAGGGGTTCCAGAATGATTGAAAAGCAGAAATTGAAGTCTTTTCTAGATCAATTTCTAGTAAAATAAAAATATCCGCTGGAAGTTTCAGCAAGAAAGTTTTCGGGGTTTTAATTAGAACAAAAAGAAGCTTTTTTTAAAAAATAAACAATGCATTATTTTTTTATTTTTGTTTTGTCCTTGTTTTTTTTTTATTTTACCAGGCACTTGGTTTAGAACCCGTAGAAACTTCAAAAGTAGGTAATTCAATCGGAAACTTGGAGTTTGAAAGTGATCTCAGGTCAAAAGTGAAACGTGAGGGGAGGGCAACAACCTTCGATTGAAATTTCGATATATCCATTTTGTTTAAAATAGTCTTAACATCATATAACAACACTTCCGCAGTTGAAAAAACATCCCAAGTGTCGGAGTAAGGGTTGTAATTTATGGACCGAGAACGTATACATTTTTGATGGAGGAGTAGTTAAAATAACTTTGAAAGAGGCTTTATTGATTGGAAATTAACAGGTCTATTTCTATTAAGGGTCAAAAATGATCGAGAGGCAAATAGCTTGCCTCTATAAAATGATTGTTTTGATCAAAATTTCAAAGTAATCATTTTCAAACAGTTGGTGATAACGAGCTGTAGTAAGGAGCAACCCGGCTCAATAGTAACCAAAACTCTAAAAAAAGAATTTTGATACCAATAGCTACATGTTCAAAAGAGTTTATAGATCAAATAACAACATTTCAAGGGTTGACATAACCCGAAAGCTGGGAGGCAAGGATAGTAAATCGTTCCCTAGGTTTGGGGTGTGTACTTTTATGGAAGGAATGATCGTGTAAACTTCGGAGAAGGGCTCTTTGATTTGGAAATTGAAAGTACTATTCTATTTTTCCAGAGTCATAAGTAATCAGGGAGCAAATAGCCCCTGCACTCTGTTTTCACTAATAAATCTAATCAAACTTTGAGACAGCCATTATGTTCAAAATATCACAAAGACAATATAACAATGCCTCCTTGCTTTAAACGATCCTCTGAGATCCTGGGAATGAGAGTTGTAAGCTATGCTCCTGAGACATACAAGGTTATATTGAAGTGGAAAGTTCCGGAGCCAGTTTAAGAGTCAAAAGTAATTGGAGGGTAACCAGACACCCCCCCCCTTTCATGTCACAGTCAGTCTATTTCGTAACAGTTTTTATTCTGGCACTCTAACGAGTCCCATTACGTGAAAACCAAAAGTAAATAGACCCTATTACGTATTTGCTATTTTCCTGGCCCTATAACAAGTCCCATTACGTATGATGCAAACCCTGTTACTTAATACCTAAACTCTATTACGTAACAACCAAAGAGATCCTGGGGCTAAGGATGCCCCTGAAGGTTTTTCCCTACACCCTAAGTTTTTTAATCACGACGATTAAAGAAATTAGGACTTGCTGGGGCCCTGAAGGCTTTTTTAAAGACTCTCTATTGCGTAACAGCCATGGTAATTCTGGAGTAAGGAAGCCCTGACCCTCTTAGGTTTCCTAAAAAGAAACTATTAGTTATATTGACCCCTGCATTGCTTAGAAAATATTTTCTATTAGGTAACATGTACCTGCGTCATTTAGAAAACATTCTCTTTGATGTAATTAACACCTGCGTTTTGAGGGAATAACTTGAAAACTTAAAATCATTAAAGGAAGAAAGGAGAATTGGGTATAACTCATTTTAAAACTATTTAGGCTTCACCACTTAAGTTTCGACTTCACCCTCACTATGATTGAAACTTTTAACTTAGTGTATATTTACTTAATAAACCTAATCAACTTTGTCCAGAGTAATTAATGGCTTTTCATTTTGTTCAATATACTCCAAAAGTTTCAACATATTACCCTCATCCTTTCCTGAAATATAATAGATAAAATATTTTCGTCATTATGCCCTGAAACTTCCAACCTAAGCACTTTGCCCACACTCCATCTCGATGTAGTCCAACATTTCCCACCACACATGTTGAAAATTAAGTTCTATATCCTGGTTGTTCCTTAGTCACGGTGAACATACCCTTTAGAGAGTTTTGGAGAAACCACCCTATGATTTTTTTTTTTAATCCCCTTTAACAAGCCCCGAAAGCCTCATGTTTATACCCTTAGTACTTCCTAAGATGTTGCAAATCCACTCTAAAATAAACAAAGAAAACCACACTCTGCAGTAATACTAAAAAAAACACTTAAACCTAAATTAAAATCAATGTTGGAATAAAAAAAAAATAAAAAAAAGGACAAAAAAACCTGTATCCACGAAGTGTTTTTTGGGTTAGTTGAACATTCTCAAAATCTCACCTTAATCCCCTTATGTATATTAGACATCTGTTATTTGATGGTTCCTCCTTACTTTTGATTGTTTTAAACATAAAAGCTGTCTCGCAATTTCATCAGGTTTCTTTTTATGTTAAGGGCAGTTTGAAAGCTGAAAAGGGTATTTGAGAAAGAAGGAGCTGTTTGTATACCATTATAATCACTGCTGACATGAGAAATCCGCAAAAATCTCAATTTCTTAATCGAAAGAGCCTCTCCAAACTACCTACAACCCCACCTTTTATACGAAGTGGCCTTTCTAAGAGAATAACTAAATGAACAGCAACATGAATAAAGTAGATAATACTTTGCAGTATAATACCCCTTAAATCTCCAGGGAGAATTTTTCGGAATAAACATAAGGAGTTATTTTTATTTGTGTTAGTTTTTCTTCGGTTACTCAGTTTTACATGTAACAAAAATTTTCCGGATGGATATGCCCAAGGAAAATTTTTAGCGGGAAGGGAATTTGCCTGTGACTAGTAGGATAATCTACAGCAGGAAAATTCTGTGGGGAAAATTATACAAAACATATTTTCCACAGGGAGATTTTGTAGCAAAATTTTCTGTCGATTTTAGACATGATTTGAAAGATTCTGAGGTTAAATAAAACAAAAGATATTTTTTATTTCTATTTGAAGTAACGATAATTTCGTAGGGGAAGTAGCCTTGGCCAAATTTTCTCATGGAATCAATGCAAGCTAAACTTCAAATGACTTTTTTTCTTCATTGATGTCTACTCAACTCTATCAGCAGAGCAAATATTTAGGTTGCAAGATATGAAACATAAATTTGGTTATTAATCGTCCTGAAAACCAAAACTGGTTTAATGGACTGAGAGTCCTACTAGTTTCAACACAGGCTTGAAGTGAGAGTTGGAAAGCTTCTTTTTTCGTGTTGTTTGTAAATTAAAACTACAAGATCTTTTTAGCTTATATAGTTTTTCCATCGATGTTGAGTTTTGCAGTGTTCTTCTAAGAAAAGCTAATCGAAAGCATATTTCACGAGCAAGTACCATGCAACGATAATCGTGATGCAGCCTACTATGTCAGACTGTATATTACACGAAAGACACGGAAAAATATGACACAGAGTTTTAGATACCACGAGTTGCCAAAACCTTTTGGTCAAAACTTTTGTCTTCATCACTTTCCTCTTTGCTATGTCTAAGAACAACTTTAAAGACGATCGGATAATGCCTAGCTCTTGTTTATTCTATCAGTAATAGTTTCTACTACGTCAGTTGGCGCATAAAGGTAATAACGGTACTTACTTGTACTTGTACTTGTGGCGGGAATCAGGCGTTTCCACCTCGCCCGGCATCGATGATCTTAGAGACCTTCTTGGACCATGTTGATCGATCTTGTGCCAGCTGCTCTGAAAAGGCGAGCCACTGTGTTGACCATCTGTGACCAAATTTTCTGAAACCCCCGATTGGTTCAAGGTCTGACTTGGCCAGGTTCTACCAGTTCTTCCTCTGTCCTCCTTAGCGTTTCTTCCAGTAGCTAATAGGCTCAACTAGAAGTATTTGGCGAGGCAGGTACTCTGGCGGTTTCCGTAATACATGGCCCAACCTCGCTTCCATAAACTAGTACGAAAAGACCATTGCTGCTTAGGAGTCAGAGGTTGAGTTATAGAGAATATGCAGATTAATTCCAGACTTTAACTGGTTTAGTAAACGTATTGCCGGCACACACAATCCATATAATGATCTCACGCTCCAGATTTCCTCTAGAATTTATAAGGCTTTCAAGATGCTTAAATTCTAAGCCCTCCTCTAGCGTGTCATGATCGGTCATCTGTGGCCAGCCTGGCGCTGAACTAACATTGCTGCGCAAGATTGATGTTTTTTGGGTACTGATTGCCAATCTGACTGGTCCAGCTATGTTTGCGATCAGACCCAATGGCTTTAGGGAGCCTATTCCTTTTTCTCCTCCTCAACGCCTCGCTCTTCACGCTAAAGTTTCACTCTTTCTCTTAACTCTACTTCTTAAAACAGTAAGAAACTTTAGCGTAAAGAGCGGGACGCTGAGGAGGAAAAGTCCCTATCATATACGGAGCAATTTCTGTTCGTTTTAAGTTTCAATGTCGCTCCTTACTTTCATTTAAAAAACTTGTTTTTGTATTTAATTTCTGGACTTTTTTAATAAATGCATGTTTTGATCTTGGCTCTCAGTACATAAATAATTAAAACAAAATTTGCATGTTAATTTTCTTTTTGGCTAAATGGCTTTCTCATAGTTTTAATCGGAAATTTTTGAGAAAAAATGGAGAGAGGGAGGAAGCCTAGTTGCCCTCTAATTTTTTTACTACTTAAAAAAGTAACTAGAACTTTTAATTTTTTTACGGACATTTTCATTAGTAAAAAATATATGTAATTTACGAATTAACTTACGAAACGAACTACTATATTCGTATATTTTTATTGCGTATATGAGGGAGTTCACCCCTTGTCGATACCTCGATCTTTACACTAAACCTTAAATTATGTCCCAATTCCTTAAGAATGACCCTTGAATCATAAAGGCCGTAGAATAAATAGTTGAAATTACTAAAAATAATTTATCGTAAAGAGCAAGGTATTACGAGTAGGTAAACCTCTCATATGCGCAATAATTTCTGCTCGTTTTAAGTTTTATAGCCGCTCCTTACTTTCAGTAGAAAAAACTTCTCATATTTATTTTTTCATTGTTTTTTTTTAATAATGTTAAAAAATCCTGTGCCCCCTTCACTGAAAGTCTCTTCCCCCCATAAGAAGTTTTTCCATGGAAAAATACTCCCACGTACCCCCCCCCCCCCAACTCAACTCTCCCTCCCAAACCAAGAAAATCCCCCTGAAAACGTCCGTACCCTTCCCAGTAACTATTACTATAGGTAAACACAGGTCAAAGTTTGTAACTTGTAATCCCTCCCACGGGTACTCCGGGGGAGTAAGTCGTCCCTTAAGACATAGCTGTTGGGTTTTTCCACTATGGTGAATACAATGGCTATCTCAAGATTTTGATCCGGTGCCTTTGAGGAATAAATGAGCGTGGGAGGGGGCCTAAGTGCCCTCCAATTTTTCAGTCACTTAAAAAGGGCACTAGAACTTATAATTTCCGCTATAACGAGCTTTCTCGCGACATTCTAGGACCACTGGGTCGATGCAATCACCCCTGGGAAAACAAAAAAAAAAAAAAAATTAAAATAAACACGCATCCGTGATTTGTCTTCTGGCAAAAAATGCGAAATTCCACATTTTTGTAGATAAGAGCTTGAAACCTCTACAATAAGGTTTTCTTATACGCAGAATCTGACGGTGCGATTTTCGTTAAAATTGTATGACTATTAGGGGGTGTTTTTGCCTATTTTTTAAAATGAGGCAAACTTTCTTAGGCTCGTAACTTTTGATAGGTAAAACTAATCTTAATGAAAATTATATATTTAAAATCACCATTAAAATGTAATTTTTTCGGTGGAACTATCGGTATACAAATTCTATTTTTTAGAGTTTCGGTTACTATTGAGCCGGATCGCTCCTTGCTACAGTTCATTACCACGAACTATTTGACAAGACCTGAAGGTATCTTGCCTTTTCGTTTGTGCTGTTAGATTGAGCTACCTCCAAGAACCATTTTTATATGTAATTTACCTTTAACCATTATTCTGTTGAGGTGCAAGAGACTTTTTAAGTAAGTAAGTAAGTAAGTAAAATATTATTTACCCGTACTTTTCACATGGAACAAAACGGAGTACAAGGGAGAAAAGAAAAAAGAAATAAAGAAAACGGAGAAGAAAATTGGAGAGAAGTTTAAAACACAACGTGGAAAAATGCACAATCAAGAACTGTAGAAATTTTTAAGCTAGGGTTGGTTCCAGTTTGCCTTGAAATTAGAAATCAACCGGTTTACCGCGATACTTGGATCTGCAATCCTGTGTTTATCTATCATATAAGTATCTTTTGTCCACAAGGGGCATTGTAGCAGGAACTTTGCAAACCTAAAATAAAGGGACCGGAGCTTACGTTTTTGGGTGTCAGTTAATAAATTTCAAAATGGCGTGACAGCTTTATACATGTTCGTGAGATACTTTCGGCATAAGAAGAGTCTGCTGGCGACAATAGACCCACACGCGGTGTGGAATTTTTTCTCGACGTGTTTGACGAGCAGTATACGAGTTTCGTTAAGGTTATGGCCTATGGGTAGACCCAGATACACGACGTAAGATGAAACGGTAACTTACCCCCTACCTAGCAGGAGGTGTTCAGGCTGAGAAGAACTGTCGCTGAAAAAAAGAACTGCAGATTTAGAAGTATTGAAAGCCAGGCAGATTTTTTGGTATTCATCACGTAGGATCGAGAAGTACGATTGCAGACCCCTAATAGACCGGTTTAGATTTAATAGATCGTCCGTGTATCTAAGTAGTGACACATTTATATTCTTAGAGATACACGAAACATTGACACATGCCTGGGCATTTAAAACGCTGTTATTGTACAAACTTGGGGATAATAAGAACTCTGGTGGACACTTTTCTTTACTGGAACAACCACTGATGTGATGCGGTTACCTATCTTTATACGCACTTTTAAACGGCAATACATACCGTACAGTACGCTAGTGACACGAAAGGTTTATATCTTGCTGGTAAGCAGCTAAAAGGGCCTGAGTGTTTAATTGCCGAATCAAACGCTCTACTCAAATCAAAAGCAGCGATCACTATAAGGCCACCAGTCATGAGAATCTGCTCGAATAGCTGCAAAGTAAAGAGAGCGTGAGCATAACCTTTCGGCAAGTTTCTCCATTGCCTAGTACTGTCTAGTACCATTTTTTTTACACTAGCTTCCTTTTTTTCTTTACCTTGTTTTACCAATTACAAGCAACCAATAATCCAATAAAACCAATAACCAATTACAAGAAACTGCCGTAATATATTGGTTTCCGTTCATTTTTTTGGAATGGGCGTATATTAGCCCCCATTTGTTATCAAATTTCCATGAGACCATCGCTTCGGCAATAAACATTAAAACTCTACCTTTATCCACTCTATCTATTTGCAGTCTTTCGTCTTTGTTCTTGTGCTCCAGGATTTCGCACAGTAGAATCCAAATATTACTAATACTAGTACTAAGAACTCACTGCAGCGCCAAGCCACCTGAGGCCAACACAGCTAAGCATGCTCTTCCTCCATTCCAGTCTATTTAACACCTAACTCTTTACACCCTCCTAGAAAGCTCCATTTCCTTTAAATCTTTGCTTACGACATCCTCCGACCTCAGGCGAGGACAACCTGCTTTCCGATTAGCCTTAGACAGTTGTCCAAAAAGGACAATCTTTAGCAATCTGTAATCCTTCATCCGCAAAACGTGCCCTAGCCATCTCAACCTTTCTTTCATTATAGCCACATAGTGATTCAGGAATGATAACTTGTAATATCAGCTAATATTAATAACAAAAGCCTATAAAATAAAGTTTTTCAGGATTTTGAAAGCTGGCCTGAAATTCCTTGAAAATGTTACGCGATTGAAATGAAAGCTGCATTGTTTGACTGACCAGCATTGATCGCACCACACTTGATAATCACAGACTGATCATACAGATCAGCAAAAAAGTGTCTATAATAATTCGAACTAAAAACAACCGGAAATTACTATTGGAGAATGAATGACACCCATAAAAAACAAAAACTACACCTGCGTTGCCCGAGCAACGTGAAGTGTTGCGGCAACCTTTCTCCGGCTTCGCCGAATAAAGTGTTGCGAGAGCAGCACTTTGCTTTTGTTTCTTTGCTATTGGTTAAACGCTGAAGTTGTCAGCTTATCGAAGCTTTTAAAACGTTATGTTCAAAGAAGAACGCGATTAGTAATCACATGATCAAAGAGCATCCCTCAGGGTTGAAAAAACGACAATAACAAAAGAATATCGAAAGAAGGGACTAAATTGACTTTGCAGCCAGTTGAGCTTTATCCTTTTCAATCGTAGACATCGAGACGGATAAAAACTTGGAACAACATCTTACATAATCTAGTTGGTATGATAAAGCTATTTGTAACTTTTCAGGATTAAAATACCATAGGTGACACTAATTATTACGAAACTACCTAATTGTTTTACGTTATCGTTTGTACCCGTTGCGTAAACACTTAATTCTAGGTTACAGTGAGTATGGGTAGGCTAAACCAATTAGCAAAAGTTGCAAATCTCTCTTCCCTGACGATGATTGTAGCCTAACAGACGATTATTACTTACAATTCCCCTGCATGTCTTACCGCTGGAACCAAATTGGTCCTACTATCAAATACAACGGAAACGAATAATAGGTACACGAACTAGCCAAAGTTGCAAGCCCCTTATTGCCGAAGATGATTATTGTCTAACAGCCGACTGTTGCTTACAAGTCCTTTACTTGTCTCACAATTGGTATCGGCCTATTTTTCGTTTCAGCGTGTACCTTAATATTGAAGTTGTCAACCCCTTGAAACTCTCAAACCAGTATATCTCATGAAGGAAGTTCTGTACCAAAAAATGGATGACGTAGACTTCGATCAGTTCATCAAGAACTATCGATTGCCATTAAAAAAAAATTCTATCTGTCTTAGTTCAAAAGTGATTTTTTTAGCCGTAGGCAATTTTTTTAACGTCACCACTTAGAAAGGAGCAAAGGATAAGCTCCAATTTCTTTAGCAATGGCAGAACTTTTAAATATTAAGAGCATCTAATAACATTTCTCTACCTCAGTCCCAAGTCCTAGAAACAAATGATAAACCAAGCCGAAATCACGGCAACATTTTTGGACCCGTGGGAAAATGCCGCTTTTTTGCTTCTGTAAATTTTTCTATTTATCACTCAAAGAAGATATATTGGCTGTGAGGCCGGGTAATTGCCGCATATATTTAACACTTATAGATTTTAGTCCATCTTCAACTGAAAGTGTTGTCTGCCTGCTCGCCTGCTAGAACGGAGCTTTCCACTCGAAAGCAGAAACATGGTTTGATGAAACAAAAGCTTGGCTGCACAACTTCGGATACTCCTCTCTGACATAGGCTATATAACTCCACTTCACTTCGCACACCATAGGCTCTGGCACGTGGACAAGCAAAAACCATCCTTTTTGGCCCCTGGCATGAGTTTTGCGGAGCTTTCCAAAAGGTAATGTCATATTCATCAATCCGGCCTGAGGTCCACACTTTGCGTAAAACTGCACAGGTTAGACCCTTACCAATTTCCAGGAATGAGCCGAGATCAGCGGCATAGGAAAAAAAAGCGGGACAAAACCAAAGTGTTGCTCTCGCAACACATTTACATGAACAATCATAGCAAACAAACATAAAACAGGCACATAAATTTTAAATAAATCTTACAGCAAGTAAAAGATAAATTAAATACTCAAAACAAGCATAACAGAAAAATAAAAATTTATATAAGAAAGATGAACCCCAAAATGAACAAAAATAAATGAAACAATCATAACGAAACAAACAAGTGCTATTATACCTGTTTAGATATTAGATTTTTGGAAACTTTGACGGGTAGGTATTATTTAGACAAATATTATTGGAGGATTTGTCCGGGTGGGTCTTAGGCATCGTGAGAATTTGTTTGAATAGTACATTCTATGTTTTGCAAGTTAGTGTTTTGATGTTGCATTTTTGTTGTTGTTATCGCCTTTTTGCTTTGTTTCAACATGTTTCACTTTTAGCTATATGCGCCCCTTTCCTAAATCTAGAAGTCTATAGCCCACTGCATTGTTGAGCTCTACTAAAAACAAATTATATCCAAAATATTTTCTTTTACACTTATTACAACACTGAAAGTAAAAGTAGAAAATACAGTGAAATAAATATTTGAACTGAGCTACCAGTAATTAGTATTATTATGTATAAAATAATCAGTTTACTTCTATTAGTTCTTTCCACGACTATTCAATATACAAAATTTTTAGTAACAGGTGTATGATGCAATAGGTATTCAAATTTTACGGATTGGGAGGGGATATCAGCCAAACGTTCAATTGTATCAAATTTTGCTCGTTTAAATCTTGATTTGCATATTCAATTTAAATTTTCTTATTTTTAAGGTTTATTAATTCATTCATTACTTATTGTATGTTTGTCTACTATAATTGTTTATTTAATTTCTTTTCATTTTTGGTTTCATTTATTATTTAATGGTAATTTATGGTCGTAAGAGTTTGAATTATTATTGGTATGTTTTCTACTGATCTTCAGTTTAATATGCTTTTTAGATTTCTTAAGAAACTTCTTTTTGGGAAAGCTATTTTAAACTGTTTTTTATCATTGAAGTTTCAAATTTCTCAGTATTACTCATTTAAAAATCAAACCTTTTATTTTAACAGCCATATTTCATCGAAGTATCTCTGAAGTATTTATACTATTATCAAAATAACGTTATCAAAGTGTCAAATTCGAGAAAGCTTCAAAACATACGACTACCCCTTTCGTATATACCTTTAACTCTAAAAGAGGCAGCTAGGCCCTTCAATTTCCAGTCGAATGAGCGTTCTACAAAGGAAATACAGCCAATCTTTCCATGAAACCTTATATATCCCAGGATACAGCTTAAAAGACTAGCCCCTTGGCTCTGGGAGGTCTGTGTTTTTTTCGCTTCTTCCAATATCTGACTTTTGGACTATTTCGAACAGAATGGCTATGTCAAATCTTGATCGGAAAGATTTGGAGAAAAGACTGGTGTGGAGAGGCTGGGAGTCTTAGTGGCCCTCTGATCACTTATGAGTCGTAAAAAGGGAACTAGAACTTAGGATTTGCAATTAAATGAGCCTCCTTCGAAGTTTGTACGACCACTTTTCCATATAAAATCCCACTGGAAAGAATATATGACAAATCAAAGCATAACAACACTTTTGTTTTGCGGGGATTTTTTTTTTCATTCTTTTTTAACATTATGTATGATTAGTTTTTGTTTTCTAAGTTTTCTAAGAAACGAGAAATAGTATCTTGACGACTTTTCAGCAATTTCATTAGTCATATTATTTTTTTTGCGACAAATATTTGAAACAACTATCATACAGCTGTATGACAAATACATAATAACTAGATGTCAACCACATAAAATGACCGTGGTGTGGAATAAACATTTATTTAAAGATACTTTTGGCAAAATATCTCGACTTTTGCAATCTTTTATTGTTTTTTTTTCACAACTTGTTCAATAGAAAAGAAAAAAGCAAAGCTACTGTCTAAAAGCAAACTTTGTTCAAATATTTAATGATATTTACGGGTATGCTCTAAGTGTTTACTGAGGTTTACACTGTTAACCAGTTGATTTAGAACAATTGTGTTTTGCCCAGACATTATTTTAGAAGAAACTCACTTAACAAAAGGACGAGAAATTTATTTAAATTTATCTATATATCCAGACAGACAGCCTAATATTGAATTAATTGATTAATATTTAATTTATTTTGAATTTTTAGATTGAAAACAACTTTTTGCAATTTAAATTAATAAAGATCTAGACCCATAATAAAGTAATTATGTTAGTGTGAAGGTAGCTTATCAATAGAACTTTCATTTGGAATTTTAATGTCAGTATATTAAAAAAAATTTCGAAAAGAAGCTTTTCAAAGAAACGTAAAGGAAATATTAAAATTCAGATCAGCAAAACAAGTGTCTATAATAATTCAAATAAAAAACAACCAGAAATTACTATTGGAGAATACATAAACCCAAAATAAACAAAACTTTAATAAACAATCGTAACAAACAAACATACAACAGGTACCATATAGATGAATAAAAAAAATTTAAAGCAAGTAAAACTTAAGTTGAATGTTCAAAACAAGCATAGCCGAACAAAAAACCCTTACTGTAAAAGACTAAATAAAACCCAAAATGAACAGAAATCAATGAAACAATCAAAGTAAAACAAATATTTAAAAAGTACTATTATACCTGTCTAGAGATTAGATTTTTAGAAACTTTAAAAGGTAGGTGTTATTTAGACATAAATAATACTGGACCAGGTTGGTGTTAGGCATTGTGAAAATTTGCTTAGATAGTCCATTATAGGTTTTGCGAGTTTACGTTTTCATGTTGTATTTATGTTGTTGTTGTCAGTTTTTAGCTTTGTTTCACCATGGCTCAATAGGACTTCTGTGTGAATAAATCCACCTGTCTATATATATAACTGAATATATAGAAATTAAACTGAAAATGCTAATCAGTCTCAAACAAACCAAAATTATTACAAACTAGAGTTTAGCTACAGCCCCTTTTTCTTAACATTAAAACAACGTCATCTATTGCCATTGTCGATATTACTAACGGTCTTACGTATTTGGTCTTTACTGAAAAAAATTGTATTACAAATATTTTATATTGTACTTATTACAACATCGAAAATACGATGATAACTGCAGTGAAATAAAATCTCAGACCGACGAGTTTTCAGTAATTAATATGATTGTGTATCACTATTCAGTTAAACTATTCGGTTTAATGTTATTAGTTCTATCCAATACTATTAAAAAAAAAATGTCAAGACAATTAAATCAATATATTGAGATACCTTCTTTGTTTAATATTCTTAAAAGGTCCAGTAACTTTGCCTTTGGGGATATCAAACTACTCTTAGCCATTATGACAAAAGCTGTAAGCAAGGTGATTTGTTCACTGTTTATGTAGGGTATATGTTTCTGAGGAAGGTCGACATGTTCGACCTTTGCTTTCCCAAAAGACAAGGAGTGACCGGTTAAAGTCCTTAAGATAATATCGAGGCGAGCTTCGAAATAGATTAAATACATTTTATGCGCATAGTGTCAAAAGGGGGCAACTCAGGAATGACTATATATATTAATTTAGAACTTCCAGAAAATGATAAGCCGGATTATAGACTACCAGAAAGGTAATATTTCCACGCTACTTCTATTAATTTTGGAAGCTCTATTTGCGTCCACACAGGCTTTTTGGAAATAACAAGCCAAACATATGCCGCTTTTCAGATAACAAATGCAAGATCTAAACAATAGGCAAATTGCATAACTCACAGCTCATACCCCGGCTGTGATATTCCCAGAAAAATATTACTGAATCATTCAACTATTTTTTGCGACATGGCTGTCATAAAGTTTTAATTGGTTGTCTCTTTTGAAATAAAACGGTGTAGGAGGAAGGCTGGTTGCACCAAAATCACTTTTGGTACTTAATAAAGCACTAAACCTTTCAGTTTCCAATCAAATGAGCTGCTCCCGAAGTATTTCCGTCCAAACGAAATGCCTGGGTGAAACAAAATAATAAAATATTGAGCCCTTAGTGTGCTATTGTACTGCCTATGATAAAAAGTGTATACCAGCCAAATTCTGATCAGATGTCTATTGGAGTAAAAGGGAAAGGGAGGTGGACTTGTTACCATCCAATTCCAGCTCCAGTTCTCTACTCTTAAACAGGGTGTTGAAACTTTCAATTTCTCATTTAACTACCCCCATCTAAAGGTTATATGACCGCTACTCCAAATGAAGGGAGTCGGTGAACCAAATACATTAAAGCCTTATGGTGTTTTACTCTAGACAAAAATTGATTGTCTCCTCCGATTTCTGTTGCCTTGGGTTTCATTTTTTTTATCCATTAGCTCCCAACATTCCCATTTTGGAACGTCTCTGTTATTGGATTAGAATGTAACATTTTGGGCAACTTTAAACTTTAAGTCAAGATTGTCTTATAAATCTTGAACTGATGGTATATTATTCCAAAAATTTCGTATTAAAAAACCTGTTACAATGCTCTACAAAACATTGACTCTTAAAATGATATTCCAAGTGATCTTTCACGATAGAGCTTCACATAACCCGTGTTTAAGTGACAGACAATGTAACAGGAAAAAATGTGTCCAGACCTGATTCTGCTATTCTATTGGTTTCTGACAATTAAGACAACGTTCCCCTACGCCGTTGTAGGAAAACAGCTACAACAGTACATCAGAATCCCAAAAACAGTTTTCAAAAACCGCATTTAAAAAAATCTGAACCTAAGAAAAAATAAATTATGTGTAAAAATGGAAAAATATAAAATAGTCTTGAGATCTTCCATCACAATCACTACCAAGACTGTGAGACAAGTTCAATCACCGGATAAGTATAGGCCTACCCGGTTGCGAACTTTCTGTAAGTATATACGAAACTATTGAGCCAAGATGATATGAAAAACAAATATAATATCAATATTAGCTTCAAATTTACTTTTGAAGAGATTCAAAGATAATATTTACGAATTGTGCTATCATCAGAATGTTTTATCTCCCCAGTGAAAGAGTGTACTGAACCTAGTCAGAAAACCTAATAACTACTTGACTTGACTCAACTTAAGTGTCCTGCCGGGTGCTGCTTGACGTAGAGAGTGATGCCTGCCTCCTCCATCCACTTTGGTCCTGTGCGAGTGTTTGTGCATTGCTAAATCTAATGTTTGCCATTCACCAGAATCTTAGAAAGACTGTTAGATAATCGCTTCCAACTGGCTTCCCAAGGGTCAAAGTCAAAGATTCCCTTAGTTGGTAAGTGCATGGACTTTCGAAATAGGTGTCCATACCATCTTAATGTAAGCTCAGCTGCTTTGATAGAAAACAAAAACTGCTTGGTGACCTGCATAAGCTTCTCATTACTCATGAAATCAAACTACCTTTGACCTTCGATCCTTCTCATGCTCTTCTTCTGGAATACATCGATGGCCCTTAGTGCTGCGATTGATGCATGCATGTTTCAGCTCCATCAAGTATTTCAGAACCGACGAGGTCGTTGCAAATCTGCAGTTTTGTTGAACAATTGATGTTTGGTTTTTGGCGAAGATGACGGTTCACCCTGCGTCTGGCAGAAGACGCTTTGGATATCCTTGCTTGCAGCTCGGGGGAGAAGCGATCCTTCAAAGGAAATTGTAGGGCTCAGGTAGGTGAACTGTTAGACAGGCTCAATGCTAGTTGTTAAGTCTAGGCTAACTGGCGAATTCAGAGTAGAAAAAGACAGTGTATAGCCATAATTTTCGTTTTATCCCAGTTTATCTGCCTTCCCACACTTGCGGTCTCTTCTCGCAAGATCCGAATTGCTTCCAGTAACTGATTGATGGACCCCACTAGGATGGTAAAATCACCGGCAAAATCAGCATTTCAGATGATGTGATCTCTAAACTTATTCCCAAAACTGAGAAGTGAAGCTGCCCTTCTCATAATGTGGTCTGTGATGTCATTGAAGAGCTCTTGAACCAGTGCACATCCTTGACAAACTCTTGTTGTGATTTGGAAGAACGGTCTGTGCACAGTCTGCAGTATTTTTTAAGGAGACCTTTTTTCTTGTAAAAAAAATTATCCAAGTAAAAACTAATTTGCTGGAATAAAAGTTATGGTTGCTAGCCTTTTTTGAGGCATATCTCTATGCAATCTATCTCCTCCGTGGGAATAGTGCGTAACAACTCAATGCCTAAAGGTTCCTCAGGGTTCATAATACCTCAAGGTTCACATGTAGTCACAAGCTGTCGTCTGCTGTTGAAAAGTCGCCCATTGGAAATTCTTCTTTGATAATTTCTTTACAAGGCAACATCTTCGCACACAGCTTCGTTCGTGAACAATTTTGTGTCAAACTTACTGTATTTATGAATCGCTTGAATTAATGTTGTTCCGAAGGAAAAAAAGATATTGAAAAGGAAAAACATTGTTATTATGACTGGAGGTGAGCTGAAGTGGTTTCAGCTGTAAAATTAAAAGATGGCAGAGCTGTTTGTGTAGCTACAAACTTAAAATCTATTGAACTGGTTCAACTAGGAAATATATGGTTTTGTTAACCAGGACAAAATCTACGGTCCAGGTCATGGTAGGCTCTCACGACTAGCACAGCTCTACCCTAATAAATTTAAAACTCATTTGTCGGGGACATCAGATAGTTAGAATCAATACAATGTATACAAAAAAAAAAAAAATAAAAAATACACGACTTAGAGTGTCAGACTTCACTTGAAAATATGTTGCAAGCAATGCCACCTAAATTCAATTTATCTCTTATGCTAATTTTTTTTTAATATGACAAAAGATGTGTATCTATATATTTTCTTCAGTTTCCAGGAGAGTACTAACGTCCGACGTTCCCATACGGGAACACAGCATTATGGTTACACCGTTGGCGCAAAAAATTATTTGACACCACAAATCTTCAAGTTAAAACCTTCTTTTACTGCACTACCAAAACTGTCTCAAAATTTTTACCGATAACTGGTCTTTGGCTTTATCGGGCTAATATTAACTTTTAGTCATTTTGAGCAAGAAATGTCATAGGATTTTTTTGTCGACTTTTCGTCTTATATGAACCTTAGTTTTCTTTAGAAATAATTTTCCAGAACTTAAAAAAAATTAATTCGTGGAAAACTTTCACCTTTCTTTTAAGTAGCAAATGTTTGCAGTGGGTAATTGTAACGGATCTTGTATTCCCACTTACAACGAGGCTGTGAATTTCCAGAACGTTATAAATATCAATTGCAAAATGGAAAAATATTTTGACATACATGATCTAGTTGATTAAATTGGCTCTTTTCTCATTTCGATTTTTTTTATTCACAAGGAGTTTGCGACATTCCAATAGCTATAGAATATTACAATAGCTTCTTATCCTTTTTATGAATAAAGAGTACCTCTAAGTTTCAGGGTCTTTGACACAATGTGGTGGTCTTTTTTTTTCATTATATCATTCAAACAAACTCCTCCTGAAATAACGTACTAACAGCTTGTGTCTAAGTAAATACTTAAAGTACACCTATTTTTGGGTAAATATGTAAACAGTGTTTGCAATAGACAGTTATTCCACTTTTTGCATATGTAAGACATGTTGCAAAGTAAATAAATATAAAAACATTGCATAAACCGAGAGATTTTACCAGAAATATTACTAAAACAATATTTAAGACACACCATAGTTGTTATAGTCTATACACATTGGTATCTAGTTGTTATGTATTTGTCATAGCACTGAAAAAGCCGTATTTTATCTTTTTCTTAAGGATTTCGTCATAAAAACTAAATAGTATAACTTTAATAGATTAACTCACAAGTAGTTAAGATGATTTATCTTGTGGTATTGAAAACTCCGCGACAAAAATGAATTAAACATTGTCTTACAGAAAAACAAATCATCCACTGATAATTTATTGATCTTTACTGAACTTTGCTGACAGTAATTTGTCTGCTGAACAACAATTTTTCAATTGGTAATGAAATTAACAGGAATCTTTAAACAAAGGCTAAAATGCCATAGAAATGACCCCCTTCCCCTTCAATTGCAATAAAAAGCAGGAATATCATCTGTGCGGTTCAATTCCATTCAATTGGTAATTTATTTTATTGTACAATTGGTAATTATGTAATTTATTTATTGCCTGTCAAAAGAAAAAAGGGTACAGACGCCAAATATGACAGAGTATAACAAAAGGGAGTACAATTAGAAAAAAAAAGAAACAAAACACATTAACAAAAATTAGCCAATGAATACAAATAAGCAATCTTTATATTCGCAGGAATAGAGAAGATCAATCTTGATTAAGAATACCGAAAGAATAATTATTGGTAGTCAAGATTACTGACTCTAATGTAATTAAATAAAAAAATGAGTTTTTTAACTGGAAGAAAGGAGTGACATTAAAACTTCAAACGAACAGAAATTATGCCGCATATAAAAGGGACTGTCCCCTCCTCAACGCCCCACTCTTGACGCTAAAGTTTTTTGTTGTTTTTAAAAGTAGATTTATGAGAAAGAGTCAAACAAAAGAGACTAGAGCAAGGTATTAAAGAGGGGACGAACCTCTTTGTATACGTAATAATTTCTGTTTGTTTAAGTTTTATAGTTGCTTCTTGCTATCAGTTGAAAAAAAGTTTTTATTTATTTTCTCATTGTTATTTTAAATAAACCTGGAAAATTCAGCACCCCCTTCATGGAAATTTTCATCCCCCATGATAAATTCCTCCATGGAAAGATCTTCTCACGTAACCAGAATTCCTTCCCCATACCGTCAGAAAAAATGCCCCCAATAATGTCATTATGCCTCGTCAATAACCAATACTATATGTAAACAATTGAAAAAGTTTCTGGGGGATCAAATCATCCTCAAAGATAT
This sequence comes from Artemia franciscana, assembly GCF_032884065.1. Classification (NCBI taxonomy): domain Eukaryota; kingdom Metazoa; phylum Arthropoda; class Branchiopoda; order Anostraca; family Artemiidae; genus Artemia; species Artemia franciscana. The sequence continues at coordinate 2,331,822 of NC_088877.1, forward strand.
ATTTAATTGGTTTTCGACTATGTTCAACCAAATTGCCATGTCAAAATTTTGATCTGGTGACTTCGGGAATAAAATAAGCGTGGGAGGGGAATAGAAGCCCTCCAACTTCTTGGTTAAACAGGGAACTAGAACTTTTTGATTTCAGTTAAAGTGAGCCCTCTTGCGACATTCGAGGACCACTGGATCGATATGGTCACCCCTGGTAAAAAAAAAATGCACACATCCGTGATCTTCCTTCTGGCATAAAAAATGCAAAACTCCGTATTTTTGCAGGTAGGAGCTTAAAACCTGTACAGCCGGGTTTTCTGATAAGTTGAATGAGATGGCGTAATTTTCATTAAGATTCTACGACTTTTAGGGTGTCTTTCCCTCTTTTTTCGAAAATAAGGCAAACTTTCTATAATAGTTTCCGAATAAAAGCCAAAACAATAAGATAAAGTGTTAGGCTATTGCAAAGTTGGGAAATATGAAAAGAACTAAGGTGTGTAACCTTAGTGATTAGTGACGCGTGAGCGATCCTAGCTAAGACATTTGCAATTTAGTAAATTTTATAGCTCCTCGTATTTTGGAACTATGCAAAATACTGGTTTCAATACTTGTCCGTAGAACTGCCAATGTATTTTTTCCTATGATGAGATATTTGATTTTCTTTCGAAGTAAAAGAATCTTTATGTTATAGCCCTTTGTGCAGCTCTTGTCTTTTCATTTTCGAGGCTATTAGCCTAATGTTGAAAGTAGAGCTTCAATGGATCTTGGTGGACTCGGTTGATCTTATCAGTAGCTAATAAATCTCCAAGTAGGTCTTATGAGGATTTCACAGAAGGTTTCCAAAGTCTTCTAATGATGGTTCAGAGGTCACAGCATGACTATGCATGAGCGATTTTAATGTCGGTCTTTCATCAGCGAGTGGTTTTCATTTAGATTATTTAAACTTTGTATTTTCTAATAATCTTTCTCCCAAAGTAACAATTCCTACTCGGATCATGGATCACTCTGCTACCCTGATTGATAATGTGTTTCCTTCATGGAACGCACAAGAGACAATGTGTCTCTTCAAAGCATATCCGAAAACTGTTTTTTTTTTTAATATTATATTGAATTTGGTGTCTGATATTTTCCAGTAGCATTTAGTTTAGATTTACAAGTGTCACACCAGAAAAATTAAAATAAAATTATTCGACAGATTAAGCCTGAAAACATTCTGAAGTTTAAAGAAGAAATAACTGCAGAATCTTTTGAATCTGCCTTGAACCATGAAGACCAAAGTGAAGCTTATGAGCAATTTAGTATCATGATAGCTAGTATATAGTATCAAACTTGTCCAGTTAGTTCACTCAGACAGAGAACGAATGAGCCGAGAAAACCAAGGGTTAATGAAAAGTTATTTAACTTGTTTAAACAGCTTGACGGTGCGTTTCTAGATTACCTCAGATCTACAAAGGAGGAAAATAATAGTCATTTTAAACAGATTTGGAATGTGATAAACTCACTGAAAAGGAAAAAGAGAAACAGCCTTATTCAGTACTTTTTGAGAAAAATAAAGTAGATCCGATAAGAATTTGGAAAGTTCTCAATGAACTGGTTAGCGGGCCTCGAAGACCTCAGGACTCTCGAACTAAAATCAAAGGAGTGGGTACAGAGGATGGGCAAGATTTGTGTGACAAGTTTAGTTGTTATTTTAGTAATATTGGAACAAAGATACAGATCGAAACTAGAAATTCCCAAACTCTTATGAACTTCAACTGGTTTGCTGGTAATTGGGTGTTAGGGAATGGAAATGGAATTTCGTCCCTGTGATTCCGCTGAATTAAAAAACATCATCAGCTCGATTCGATCCAACAGTCCCGGGGTGCATTTGTTTAACCTAAGGACTATTCGGTTCTAGTTTATATTCTTCCTCTGCTAGTGCACCTAATAAACTGTAGAAAATAAAAAAAAGTTATGTTTGTTAAACTATTGAAAACAGCTAGGATTCTCCCTCTCTACAAAGATGGCACTCAAATAGACATATCAAACGGAAAGCCTATTAATATTTTGCCAGTGTCTTTAAATGCTTATGAAAAAGTTATCCATGGAAGAGCTTATGACCACCTCACGAGCCTGCATGAATTGTATGATGGCCTGTTTGGATTCTAAAAGGGTCATTCGACTTAATATTATGTATAAAACAATTAGAAAATGCTAATTTGGTTTTGAAAAAGGCTAAGTATTTTATTAGTATTTTTTTTAAAAAAAGCGTTTCATATCGTTAATTCCATTATTCTATTAGATAGATTAAGAGATTTGGCTGTAAAAGAGGGATGTTGGGATTGGTATAATTCATACTTAAATGGCAGGCTAGTTAGGAGAGACGATTTCCAGGACGTTTCCTGTTTCATGTGGATTTCCTCAGGGTTCTGTCTTGGGACCCTTATGGAGTTTATTGTATGTTAAAAGTGTGCTCTTCGGTATTCCTTATGCGTCTATTACATCTGTTGCCGACGATACAGCGCTTGCAATTTTAGCAAAGACTCTTGAAGTATTGGTCAGGTAGGCATACAGAGCTATGCAAGGGTTGAGCGATTTTGTACACCCTAGCCTACTTAAGATTAACGCGGTAAAGAGTAATTTTATTCTGTTTAATCGGACTGGAGTATCTCAAAATCTTCCCAGTGAATTAGCAATAAATGGTTCTTTTTTAAAGGGAATTGAGGAACTGCGATACCTAAGATTCATTCTCGATCAGTACCTCAGCTGGAGAAGATATGCTAATGTAGCTGCGTGTAAGGTAGCACGTGGCCGTGGGATTTTAGGAAATTTTCAAAAATGTTTACAATCTCATATTTTAGTTCTTTTATACCATACTTTGATTGCGCTGAATATAAATTATTGATGCATGACTTGGTCTAGTAGTTTTATGTGCAATACACCAAACGAGTGCAGAATCAGCAAAATAAAGCAGTGAGGCAAATTTGTAAGTATGATAGTTTTAAATGGAAAGCTGATTTTTAGGAAACCTAGGATTTTGAATGATGGTCATATTAGAGATTATCAGGTCGGTATTTTTGTGCTTTAGAGGTTTTAGTGGCTTCGCACCTGATGCTTTTAATAGTCTTTACTCGTTTTAATTAATTTTATCTCGGATATGTGACGAGAAATGCTTGACACCTGGAAAGTTAGGCGAGCAGTGCGGTTCATTCTAGCCATGGGGTGAGGCATAAGAGTTCTGTGATTTGGAACACCTTTTCAGAACTTAATTTGAGAAGCGGAAAGTTTTTCGTAATTTAAACGGTCAAAGAGGCATCTTCTTGCAGGCGGCTAGTGAGTATGGGGATTGTTGACGACAGAGGACAATTAAGTAATTTTGGCCTTTCTTCTGTTATTAATATATTCTTTTTTATTTATTATTCCGTAATGATTCTTATTATTTCTATTTTATTGTTCTCAATTGTGTTTATTTTGATGATGATTTGGTTAGTTGTATAATTTAGTAACTGTGTACTGGTTGCGGTTTTTAAGCATATTTGAGCTTTGTTTGTAACCTCTTTTAGCCGGTATAAATTATTTTTAATAAAGTTAGTGGATCCTAAAAAAAAAATCGTAATAAGAGAATGTGGGACATAGATTCAGGATATTATCAGCCTAGGTAAATAATGAATCATCAAGACCGTGTTTACTGAAACAAAATACATTTTTAGGAGTTTGAGTTCATTTGTCAAAAACTCTAAGGCCGTACTTGCTATACATGACATATGCAAAAAACAAGCAAAAATAATAATAGAACAATAAATAAATTAGCCGAGAAAAAAGGGTTATGTTAGCAACTGGGATGAAAATAAGTGAAAATATGCAGATATTTTGACAAGGATCTTCACCAATACTAAAAAATATTGCATTAAAAAAGTAATAAATTAATAATAAACTAAATAGTCAAGAAAATAAGGGTAATGTCAGCCCCTAGAATGAAAAGAAGTGAAAACAAGCAGATAGTTTGACAAGGACCTGTGTTAAGCCATCTTCAGTGCTTATAGTTTATAAAACTTTTATTGGTAAACACAGCAGAACATAAACTGAATTATTACAACACGTGCTTATTATAGAGCGTCAACTATCTTAAAGTCAGCATGGCTTCAGCACTGCGTAGGATTTAAAACTGCACTTATCTTCAATATTTACTTTAGTAGAATTCAAAATTCTGTCCATCTGAGATTCATAATCTATTGAACAAAAGTAAGCTGATCGCACATTTTCAAAGAATTTTCATTATCTAACTAAACTTAAGTGTAATCGAACATTTTCATATATTGTAAATACTCCTAAATTTTATCAACAGTGAAACTAAAAAAATTAGAAACTAACAAAACTTATTTCATAACAGATTTTCAAGAAAAAGCATGTCAAAGAACAACAAATAGTCACAGTAAATAGTTGTTTCAAGAGATTGAAACAGAAATTAAACAGAGCCGGCAAAAGATATGGAGAAAATTGGACGGGTGTACAATCAGTACTGTAAGGATATATCCCAGGACGGAAGAAATAAATGTTAATAAGCAATGGGAAATGGTAAATAGTAGGTAAATGTAGTAATATTTCACTTTAGTAATTTATTAACTTACAAGTTTTGTTGATGTTTAACTGGGAACATCCATTTTTGTGTTTATCCTACGTCTTATCAGTTCAGGCGAAAAGCACCAAAATACTTCCGTGTTTGAGGAAAGCACCAAAATTGGCTGAGATGTGCTTTCTAGCATGCTCTTTAATACGACTTGATTACGCAAGCGAAATTTTTCCTCGGAACGCAGCTAGGTGGCTTGAAATCCAAAATGGCGGATGAAAATACGAGTTTGATAAAATGATAAGACATGGCCGTTCAAATAGGCTAATATGGGGTAGTAGATGGCACAGGTTCCGAATATGAGTTTAAAAATAACCTAAGTAATACCGCAGTGCCGCTAGGGGCCTCAAATCCAAGATGGCGGTCCAAAATATGAGTTTGTCAAAATCAAAAGATATGACCGCTCAAATAGGTCAGCATAGGGTAATCGATGGCAGAAGTTCAGAATATGAACATAAAACTAGCCTAAGTTGTACCGTAGAGTTGCTAGGCACTTCAGATTCAAGACAGGGGTCGAAAAATACAAGTTGTGTTAAAACAAGAAGCGATAGCTTCAAATGGGCGGATTAGGAGCAATCGATACTTCAGATTCTGAAAACGCACGTATATTCACATAAATATACTTTAGTTGTACCGTTGATCCGCTTGGGGTCTAAAATCGAAGATGGCGGAAGAAAATGTCAATTTTCCGAATCGCGCGAGGTTCATGATCCCAATATAACAGGCTAGAGTGGAGTAATTAATGCAGCAGTTTTAAATATCGTTCTGTCATTCCGACACACGCCTAATAGTAATATAGTCTGTAGAGTACAAATTGCCTAGGTATGAGATCAAGACGTGTCCAATTACATTTGCTAAATCAAAATCAGTTAAATACTTGCTAACTCTTCATCTCTTTATTTATTGTAAATGAATCAACATAAGCTAAATGAACGGATTAAAGCATTTAAGAATTGTAGTTTTATCAGGAATGCAAAGAGATCAAATGAATCTTCAGGTAAAAAGAATAATCATGTTCATAATCAATGTTCAACAATTAAAGCACTTTATTCTGCACCAGCATAGTGGGCTACAGTTAAGATCAAATTTCCTGAAGCGGCACCTTCTTTCACTTTCACACCCTTTTTGCAACCGCAACGCACTGTATCGCGACAGACTTTCGACGCTGGTGGAAGGAAACCTAACCAATTGGGAAGCCACTTTCTATCGGTGCCTCTGACCTAGCCAAAGTAAGAAAAACTGGGAAGGATGGGTGTTGATTCCAGGCTGTGACTCCGTACATGACCTGACTGTAGTGCAGCTTTAAAGATATGTTGTAAGAGCGAAGCACTAGATGGAGGAATTTTCTGCATGTCCTTGGTCTTTTGTCGGAGAGATATTACTTTCCTAAATTCATTCACGTTGTCGCAGTTTTGTTTTGCCTCGTATGTATTGATGACAAAGCGTTCAAGGTCGTGTACTTGCAGTTTCGTCACTTGGGAAGGCTGGTTTGTCAATTGAAGGAAAGTTTCCATCAGTCCTAGCATATTTTGCCAAGTTATGAAGAACTGCCTCTTTGAGTGGTGGATAAAAGAAGAAACGGTATTACATCCTGTAAACGGGTGGAAGAACGAAAGTGCCTGTGATTTCATCGGCCCGAGCGAACGACCTATTTCGTGAATGGGAATGTGCTTTAGGTGTGTACCAAATCCAAAAGCAATAAATAATTCGGATACTCCAATGTGATCAAAGCAAGAGGTCGCAATCACAATCACGTCTGTGTTCACCGTTCGTATAAGAATCGACATATGTCCTTGTAAGACCGCGTCACAAGCGTGAAGCAAAATGTGGGTGTCAGCCTCTTCCTGTGAACATAACTGGATGAGGTTCTGCTCTTCGAATACCTGGTTAGCTATGTACGTGTTTCAAGTAGTGCAATATACTCGTTTTGAAGTTGAAGACCTTTTCACGACAGCATGAGACAGTAGGTTAAACAAGTCTGTTTTGTTTGCATCTAATTGCAGGAATTCTTTCCACTTCATTAGCATTTGTGTGTCGGGAACAACTTTTAGTCGTGAACCCTTGCCTCTCTGACTTCTGACAGACGACTTTAGACTATCCAATCTGTAAACATCGAATACGAGGTCACATCTCTTTACATGTCTGAGGTAATACTTTATTATGGGAAAAAAACGCGTTTTCTGCATACTCTCCGAAGGTCTTCGACTTCCCTAGTTTCAACATTCGCACCAGAGCGTTGTTTTTTTCTGTTGTTTTCTTATTGTGAATGTCGAGTTTTTCATGCAAACTAATATTGTTTTTTGTTAGTTTAGTATCAAAATTCTTTTTATCACTATTCAAAAAATAGAGGGAATTCCAGATATTATTACTTTAGTCAACTTACTTTAATATACCAGTGCGATCGATTACCCCAGACTAGCCTATTTGAGTGGTCATGTTTTTTCAAAACTTAGGTTATTTTTGCGTTCATATTCCGAGCCTATGCCATCAATGAACCCATACTAGCCCATTTGAACGGCCATATCTTCTCATTTTGAAAAACTCGTATTTTCGTCCGCCATTTGGAATTTGAGGCACCTAGTGGCACTACGGTACAACTTAAGTTATTTTAAGCTCATATTAGTAACCCGTGCCATCGATTACCCCATACTAGCCTGCTTGAACGGCCATGTCTTCTCATTTTGACAAATTCGTATTTTTGTCCGCCATCTTTGATTTCAAGCCACCTAGCGGCGTTCTGAGGAATAATATCACTTGCGCAATTTAGCCATGTTAAAGAACATACTCGAAAGTACATCTAAGCCAATTTTGGTGCTTTCGTCAAATACGGTAGTATTCTGGTGTTTTTTTGACGCTTTTCGCCCGCATCAAATATATTCAGAAAGTCAAGGGTTGTGAACTTTCTTCACAACCCGAAGTAAATGTTACTAGGCAATGGGAAATGGTAAATGCTAGGGAAATGTAGTAAATTTACATTACTAGTAAATGTTTCATTTTTAGTTGATGTTTAACTGGGAAAAGTCATTTTTAAGTGTACGTCTTATATATTCAAACAGTCAAGGGCTGTGAACTTTTTTTCACAACCTGAAGTAAATGTTACAAGGCAATGGTAAATGGTAGGCAAATGTAGTAGATTTGCATTACCAGTAAATGTTTCATTTTTAGTTGATGTATAACTAGGAAAATTCATTTTTGTGTTTACGTCTTGTGTATTCAAACAGTCAAGGGTTGTGAACTTTTTCACAACCCGAAGTAAATGTTACTAGGCAATGGGAAATGGTAAATGGTAGGCAAATGTAGTAAATTTACTTTACTAGTAAATGTTTCATTCTTAGTTGATGTTTAACTAGGAAAATTCATTTTTGTGTTTACGTCTTGTATATTCAAACAGTCAAGGGTTGTGAACTTTTTTCACAACCCGAAGTAAATGTTACAAGGCAATGGTAAATGGTAGGCAAATGTAGTAGATTTGCATTACTAGTAAATGTTTCATTTTTAGTTGATGTATAACTAGGAAAATTCATTTTTGTGTTTACGTCTTGTGTATTCAAACAGTCAAGGGTTGTGAACTTTTTCACAACCCGAAGTAAATGTTACTAGGCAATGGGAAATGGTAAATGGTAGGCAAATGTAGTAAATTTACTTTACTAGTAAATGTTTCATTCTTAGTTGATGTTTAACTAGGAAAATTCATTTTTGTGTTTACGTCTTGTATATTCAAACAGTCAAGGGTTGTGAACTTTTTTCACAACCCGAAGTAAATGTTACAAGGCAATGGTAAATGGTAGGCAAATGTAGTAGATTTGCATTACTAGTAAATGTTTCATTTTTAGTTGATGTATAACTAGGAAAATTCATTTTTGTGTTTACGTCTTGTGTATTCAAACAGTCAAGGGTTGTGAACTTTTTCACAACCCGAAGTAAATGTTACTAGGCAATGGGAAATGGTAAATGGTAGGCAAATGTAGTAAATTTACTTTACTAGTAAATGTTTCATTCTTAGTTGATGTTTAACTAGGAAAATTCATTTTTGTGTTTACGTCTTGTATATTCAAACAGTCAAGGGTTGTGAACTTTTTTCACAACCCGAAGTAAATGTTACAAGGCAATGGTAAATGGTAGGCAAATGTAGTAGATTTGCATTACTAGTAAATGTTTCATTTTTAGTTGATGTATAACTAGGAAAATTCATTTTTGTGTTTACGTCTTGTGTATTCAAACAGTCAAGGGTTCTGAACTTTTTCACAACCCGAAGTAAATGTTACTAGGCAATGGGAAATGGTAAATGGTAGGCAAATGTAGTAAATTTACTTTACTAGTAAATGTTTCATTCTTAGTTGATGTTTAACTAGGAAAATTCATTTTTGTGTTTACGTCTTGTATATTCAAACAGTCAAGGGTTGTGAACTTTTTTCACAACCCGAAGTAAATGTTACAAGGCAATGGTAAATGGTAGGCAAATGTAGTAGATTTGCATTACTAGTAAATGTTTCATTTTTAGTTGATGTATAACTAGGAAAATTCATTTTTGTGTTTACGTCTTGTGTATTCAAACAGTCAAGGGTTGTGAACTTTTTCACAACCCGAAGTAAATGTTACTAGGCAATGGGAAATGGTAAATGGTAGGCAAATGTAGTAAATTTACTTTACTAGTAAATGTTTCATTCTTAGTTGATGTTTAACTAGGAAAATTCATTTTTGTGTTTACGTCTTGTATATTCAAACAGTCAAGGGTTGTGAACTTTTTTCACAACCCGAAGTAAATGTTACAAGGCAATGGTAAATGGTAGGCAAATGTAGTAGATTTGCATTACTAGTAAATGTTTCATTTTTAGTTGATGTATAACTAGGAAAATTCATTTTTGTGTTTACGTCTTGTGTATTCAAACAGTCAAGGGTTGTGAACTTTTTCACAACCCGAAGTAAATGTTACTAGGCAATGGGAAATGGTAAATGGTAGGCAAATGTAGTAAATTTACTTTACTAGTAAATGTTTCATTCTTAGTTGATGTTTAACTAGGAAAATTCATTTTTGTGTTTACGTCTTGTATATTCAAACAGTCAAGGGTTGTGAACTTTTTTCACAACCCGAAGTAAATGTTACAAGGCAATGGTAAATGGTAGGCAAATGTAGTAGATTTGCATTACTAGTAAATGTTTCATTTTTAGTTGATGTATAACTAGGAAAATTCATTTTTGTGTTTACGTCTTTTATATTCAAACAGTCAAGGGTTGTGAACTTTTTTCACAACCCGAAGTAAATGTTACAAGGCAATGGTAAATGATAGGCAAATGTAGTAGATTTGCATTACTAGTAAATGTTTCATTTTTAGTTGATGTATAACTAGGAAAATTCATTTTTGTGTTTACGTCTTGTGTATTCAAACAGTCAAGGGTTGTGAACTTTTTCACAACCCGAAGTAAATGTTACTAGGCAATGGGAAATGGTAAATGGTAGGCAAATGTAGTAAATTTACTTTACTAGTAAATGTTTCATTCTTAGTTGATGTTTAACTAGGAAAATTCATTTTTGTGTTTACGTCTTGTATATTCAAACAGTCAAGGGTTGTGAACTTTTTTCACAACCCGAAGTAAATGTTACAAGGCAATGGTAAATGGTAGGCAAATGTAGTAGATTTGCATTACTAGTAAATGTTTCATTTTTAGTTGATGTATAACTAGGAAAATTCATTTTTGTGTTTACGTCTTGTGTATTCAAACAGTCAAGGGTTGTGAACTTTTTCACAACCCGAAGTAAATGTTACTAGGCAATGGGAAATGGTAAATGGTAGGCAAATGTAGTAAATTTACTTTACTAGTAAATGTTTCATTCTTAGTTGATGTTTAACTAGGAAAATTCATTTTTGTGTTTACGTCTTGTATATTCAAACAGTCAAGGGTTGTGAACTTTTTTCACAACCCGAAGTAAATGTTACAAGGCAATGGTAAATGGTAGGCAAATGTAGTAGATTTGCATTACTAGTAAATGTTTCATTTTTAGTTGATGTATAACTAGGAAAATTCATTTTTGTGTTTACGTCTTGTATATTCAAACAGTCAAGGGTTGTGAACTTTTTTCACAACCCGAAGTAAATGTTACAAGGCAATGGTAAATGATAGGCAAATGTAGTAGATTTGCATTACAAGTAAATGTTTCATTTTTAGTTGATGTATAACTAGGAAAATTCATTTTTGTGTTTACGTCTTGTGTATTCAAACAGTCAAGGGTTGTGAACTTTTTCACAACCCGAAGTAAATGTTACTAGGCAATGGGAAATGGTAAATGGTAGGCAAATGTAGTAAATTTACTTTACTAGTAAATGTTTCATTCTTAGTTGATGTTTAACTAGGAAAATTCATTTTTGTGTTTACGTCTTGTATATTCAAACAGTCAAGGGTTGTGAACTTTTTTCACAACCCGAAGTAAATGTTACAAGGCAATGGTAAATGGTAGGCAAATGTAGTAGATTTGCATTACTAGTAAATGTTTCATTTTTAGTTGATGTATAACTAGGAAAATTCATTTTTGTGTTTACGTCTTGTATATTCAAACAGTCAAGGGTTGTGAACTTTTTTCACAACCCGAAGTAAATGTTACAAGGCAATGGTAAATGGTAGGCAAATGTAGTAGATTTGCATTACTAGTAAATGTTTCATTTTTAGTTGATGTATAACTAGGAAAATTCATTTTTGTGTTTACGTCTTGTGTATTCAAACAGTCAAGGGTTGTGAACTTTTTCACAACCCGAAGTAAATGTTACTAGGCAATGGGAAATGGTAAATGGTAGGCAAATGTAGTAAATTTACTTTACTAGTAAATGTTTCATTCTTAGTTGATGTTTAACTAGGAAAATTCATTTTTGCGTTTACGTCTTATATATTCAAACAGTCAAGGGCTGCGAACTTTTTTCACAGCCCGAAGTAAATGTTACTAGGAAATGCGAAATATAAATGGTAGGTAAATGTAGCTTATTTACAATAGAGTTAAATATTACGCTTAAGTAGGTAAAGTCGTAATATAAATATTACAAAAATTATACATTCTTGCGTTCTCTTTAAGCAGCCACAAAGACTGTTCCACAAACAAGTGGTGATTTTTTTTCCTTTGATGGAACAGAATTACAATTTTGACCGCAAAAAGACAGAATTCCAATTAGTTTTAAATTATAATAGTCATCGTATTAAAAAATCATCGAAGAAAGTATATATTGAGCTTTTTAGTTTCGGAAGAAATATTTGAACATGGTGCCATATTCATTCCTAACGAATAGCCGAGTGCAAAAAAGCGGTTAATATAGACATTTATTTTAATGATTTATTTTATCAAGCTGAATGTTTTGAAGTTTACATAATATTACATAATATACAAGACATATGTCATTATACATCAGCTATTATGGAGGAGGGCAGGTTGAATAATACGTAGGTACGGGGAGAGGACTGTGTCTGATGCCTGAACAAGAAAATTCTATTTTTATATTTTCCTATCTTTGTGTAAACCTAGAAAATAAATATAGAAGAGCACATCTTCTTTGATGAGAGGAGAAATTAATCTATCATCTCCCTTCAATCCTGCTACTACCACCACAGCTACTACTACTACCATAAATGTTGCTTTTCTAGTGAGTGTTACAAAGGCTGAGGTCATCAAACAGTTCGTGGTAACGAACTGTAGTAAGGAGCGACCCGGCTCAATAGTAACCAAAACTCTAAAAAATTGAATTTTGATATTAATAGCTACATCAAAAGAATTGCATTTTTAATGCTAATTTTAAATATAAGTTTCATCAAGTTTAGTCTTACGCATCAAAAGTTACGAGCCTGAGAAAATATGCCATATTTAAGAAAATAGGAGGAAACACCCCCTAAAGGTCGTAGAATCTTAACAAAAATGACACCATCAGATTCAGCGTATCAGAGAACCCTACTGTAGAAGTTTCAAGCTCCTATCTACAAAAATGTGGAATTTTGTATTTTTTGTCAGAAGACAAATCACGGGTGCGTGTTTATTTTTTTATTATTTTTTTCCAAGGGGTCATCGTATCGACCAAGTGGTCCTAGAATGTTACAAGAGCGCTCATTCTAACGGAAATGAATAGTTCTAGTGCCCTTTTTAAGTGACCTAACAAATTGGAGAACATCTAGGCCCCCTCCCACGCTCATTTTTTCCCCAAACTCAAAGGATCAAAATTTTGAGACAGCCATTTTGTTCACGAAAGTCGAAAACCATAATAACTATGTCCATGGGGATGACTTACATCCCCACAATCCCTGGGGGGGGGGCTGCAAGTTACAAACTTTGACCAGTCTTTACATATTGTAATGGTTATTGGGAAATGTACAGACGTTTTCAGGGGGATTTTATTTTATTTGGAGGTGGGGCTGAGGGGAGGGGGCTATGTTGGAGGATCTTTCCTTGGAGGAATCTGTCATGGGGGAAAGAAAATTTAAGGAAAAGGGCGCACGATTTTCTTGCATTACTATAAGAAAACAATGAAAAATAAACATGAAAATGTTTTTTCAAATGAAAAGAAGGAGTAGCATTGAAACTTAAAACGAACAGATATTATTACGCATATGAGGGGTTCTAAAAATACTTTAGCATAAAGAGCGAGGTATTTAGGAGGAGATTAATAGCTCGCTCTTTATGCTAAACTATTTTTAGTAATTTTAACTATTTATTCTGCGGCCTTTCTGATTCAGGGGTCCTTCTTAAAGAATTGGGACAAAACTTAAGATTTAGTGTAAAGAGCGAGGTATTAACGAGGGTACAAACCCCCTCTTATACATAATAAAAATATAAGATTATGAAAGTCTGTTACGTAAGTTAATTCTTAAGTTACGTATATTTTTTACTAATAAAAACGTTCGTTAAAAATTAAAAGTTCTAGTTGCCTTTTTAAGTAATCGAAAAATTGGAGGGCAACTAGGCCTCCTTCTCCACCCCTTATTTCTCAAAATCGTATGACTAAAACTAAGAGAAAGCCACTTAGCCAAAAAAAAATTAATATACAAATTTAATTTTAATAGTTTATTTGCAGAGAGCCAAAATCAAACATGCATTAATTCAAAGACGTTCAGAAATTAAATAAAAAAAAACTAATTTTTTTAGCTGAAAGTAAGGAGCGACATTAAACCTTAAAACGAACATAAATTACTCCGTATATAAAATGGGTTGTCCCCTCCCCAATCCCTTGCTCTTTACGCTAAAGTTTGACTCTTTGCCACAATTCTACTTTTTAAAACAATTAAAAGCTTTAGTGTAAAGAGCGAGGGATTGGGGAGGGGACAACCCATTTTATATACGGAGTAATTTATGTTCGTTTTAAGTTTTAATGTCGCTCCTTACTTTCAGCTAGAAAAATTAGTTTTTTTTTATTTAATTGAAGTGAAAGTGAGGACATTCTGAAGGGAAAGTTGTACTGAATTAAATCTAGATCAAAACACACTATAGTTATGCAGATTATGAAAAAGACGTTTCTCAGGAATGGATTAAGGTTTTGAGCTGGAACTCTTAGGTAATAGCTAAATGAAAAGACCAACAGACCAAAGGACAATATGCCTACGATGCTGCTATTCCCACTACCATTGCTACTACTGCTACTTTTACTGCTACTGCTCAAACTGCCAGGGGTGTAGCTACAGTATTTTTATTGGTGGACGAGAATGGGTGCTATTGAAATAAGTACTGTTCAAGCGGTAGGGAAGAAATGAGCTGGTGCTCAGTTTTGCTCAGCTACTGTAGACGACAGTAGTATAGCGTAAACAAGCTTCCGGGTGAGTAAAGGTGGATGTCGCATACCCTCAGCTTTTTAAAGCCAGATTCACCCCTATTGTTGCAGCACACCCCTCTAAAATTCCCACAGCCCCCAAGCCCAGCGCAGGATGCTCAGTCTCATAAATGAACCAAGCTACTTTCTAATAGCCCCAGGCATTGGTCTATTCATTTGCTCGTTATTTTGAATGGGTTTTCACTCTGTAAGATTTAATTTGTTGTACTAAACTTTAGTATACGTAATTTATTGAAATACTACTTATTGTATAGTTAGTCACCGATTTTATTGATTCATATTAATAAATAAAATTGATATGAGCGGGCCCCGTAAAGCCAGATCGTAGCCAGAGCAATAGCGCTCTGTAAGTAAAGATACAAGATAAGTCAAAGTATTACCACAAATTGAGTAACATTATATTGTGAGATATTCCCCACACTTAATTTGCGACCATATTTTTATTCTGAAATTTATAAAATATATATAATTTAGCATTATCATCCATTGGGCATTGTTTGAAAAGGAATATCCAGAAAATCTGAGAAATTTTCGGCATTATTGTGGCAGTAACCTTAAACTAATTGAAAAGTGCAAGGATGTCAACTGGAAGGGAAAATTGACTCATAGAGGAGAAAAAGTATGGAAGGATAAAATATTCTTCTCTGTGGAAAAAATACCCCCCCCCCCCCCCCCCCCCCCTTTGATTAATGCCCCAAAAAATGTCCCCCAGAAAATACCCCAGCGGAAAATATCTCCCACAGAAAATACTCCCCTCCCACAAAAAATAAACCCCCTCAGAATATTACCCCGGTACATCCCCCTCCTGGAAAATAATACTAACGTGAAAAAAAGGCTTTCCAAATTTGATAATTTTATTTGATTTTTCTCGTAGGGGAAAGAAATTTTGGTACTTATGTGCTGCTCACCACTCGCTCCAGTTACGCTGTGTTTCAAACAGTTCGTGGTAAGGAACTGTAGTAAGGAGCGACCCGGCTCAATAGTAAACGGAACTCTAAAAAACGGAATTTTGATGCTAAAATATACATCAAAAGTATCGGATTTTCTTGCTGATTTTAAATATATAAGTTCCATCAAATTTGGTCTTTGTCCTCAAAAGTTACGAGCCTGAGAAAATTTGCCTTATTTTGGAAAATAGGGGGAAACATCCCCTAAAAGTCATAGAATCTTAACGAAAATCACACCATCGCATTTGGCGTATCAGAAAACCCTGTGGCGAAAATTTCAAGCTCCTATCTACAAAAATGTAGAATTTTGTATTTTTTGCCAGAAGACAAATCACGGGCGCGTGTTTATTTTATTTTATTTTCCTTTTTTTTTCCCAGGGGTCATCGTATCGGCCAAGTAGTCCTAGAATGTCGCAAGAGGGATCATTCTAACGGAAATGAAAAGTTCTAGTGCCATTTTTAAGTGACCAAAAAATTTGGAGGGCACCTAGGCCCCCTCCCACGCTCATTTTTTCTCCAACGTCAACAGATCAAAATTTTGAGATTGCCATTTTGTTCCGCATAGTCAAAAATCATAATAACTGTGTCTTTGGGAACGACTTACTCCCCCACAGTCCCTGGGGAAGGGGCTGCGAGTTACAAACTTCGACCAGTGTTTAAAGAGAGAGAGAGAGAGAGAGAGAGAGAGAGAGAGAGAGAGAGAGAGAGAGAGAGAGAGAGAGAGAGAGAGAGAGAGAGAGAGAGAGAGAGAGAGAGAGAGATAGAGAGAGAGAGAGAGAGAGAGAGATCGGTATATTTAAAAACTATCGTAGCATAGCTAAATTTAGTTTTTCCACAAAAATCATACATTTAAACAAAAATCACACACTACAATTCAGCATTAAGAACTGATGTGAAAAAAGGCACAAATGAGTTTGCGTATCGATTGGTTCGTACTTTAGGGGGTACAAGTTTATTTCGTAATCGAGTTCGGCTATTGGGAGGGGCTGGTTCGGGTAGTAGTGATCGGTGGCTCTTATTGGCTAGGATGAATTTTCCAAATTGGTGAATAAGGTGTTCCAGCCGGACTTTAAGTGGAGATTAATTTAATTTAGCGAGGGCTTGATCGTAGGGTATGCCACGGTTTCGGAGTATAATCCTTGTTGCTCTTTTCTAGACGGACTCTATGTCGCGTAATAGGTATGCTGTGCGGATAGCAGATGGACCTCACACCGGGCACGCGTACTCAAGCAACGGGCGAACATAACACGTGTAGGCATGAAGAAGGCTTTTAGTATCACACCCAAAACGCCTCATTTTGGTAATTGTCTGAAGGCTTGCATTAGCCTTGTGGACGGTTAAATTAATATGGGCACTGAAACTACAGTCACTAGTGAAAGTTACTCCTAAGATTTTTATTTCGTTCACAATCGGGAAAGGGACTAGAGGCATATCTATATTCCGCTTCAGAGGGTTGAAACGAATTATCTTCGACTTGGCTACGTTAATGGTAAGGTCATGACTTGAGCATTCGGTCTTTAGCTGATCAAATAACTGGTCTGAAAACTGCTTTGTTATGATAGTGTTTTCGACCAGGTAAGCGAGCACTATGGACAGATCATCTACAAACTTGTAACGGTCGTCGTGATGGTTAAGCAGGGAATTAATTACAGCCAGGAAAATTATCCCAGCTAATTTTGTGCCTTGTGGGGCCCCGCAAGAAGTATCTGACCATGATGAATCCGAATCGTTCTCGGGGAGTGCAAAGACTTTTGTTTTCGGCCAGTTAAGAAGTCAAGTACAAGGCCAAGGGTGCATCGTTTGTCCCCCATTTCCTGGAGATTCATGCCTGCAGTCCGGTGGCGGATTAGGTCAAAGGCCTTTCGGAAATCCACTGCGCAAATTTCGACGAAACAGCTACCTTTTTCAAGCCATTGGAGGACGCAGTCAAACATCCGTACTAGGTAGATTGTAGTACTACACTTGGGGAGTCCACCGTACTGGAATTTATCAATACGCCCCTGAATTTGTTTCAGAAGAAACTTGAGTATAAAGGCCTCAGTTACTTTCGCCAAACAAGGTGTAAGTGAGATCGGGCGGAGATCGTCGCATGTACTATGGGCGCGCTTTTTTGGAATAATTCTAATATAGGCCCTTTTCCACTGTGACGGGAAAAGCCAGAAGCAAAACACTCGTTAATGATGCTGGACAGTGGTAATGCTATGAAGGCTGCATATTCACGTAGCAGTTTGGCAGGTAATTCACCAGGGTATGAAGATGTATTTGGTTTGATCTTCCGTAATTCCGTGTAAACATCAAACTCACTGACTATTATGTTGTTCTCAGGCTCACATTTTTCAAGTATGGTGGACTTCTCATGAGCCGTAATAGTTGGATAGGTAGTACAGATCTTGGTGAAGAATTCACTCACTTCTTCTGCACTGATTAAGGACCCGCCATCATTGCTGATCTTTACACTGCTGTCAAAAGCTTGGCCGGCCACTTTTTCACAGCGTTGTGCCACTTTTTGGGGTCTGAAGTAAGTAATTGGGAGGGCATGGTTTCGCGACCATACCGAGCTTTGGCTTTCTTTACCAAAGAGACTATTTGATTTCGCAATTTCTTGCCGTTGATTATATCACCACGGGAGTAGAGGTGAGACCTCTCTTTTGTTAGTGATTTAATAGCTGGAGATATTCATGGTTTGTCGTATTCACTAACAACAAATGATTTTGTTGTAAAGATCTTTAGGTATTGACTGTATAACGTGGCATTGAAATCGGATACATTAGTTTCCCCGAGCCCGGTATTCTACACTTCGGGGAAGTCATATGTGCCAATCCATCGACCGTATTCACAGATGGCCGACTCCGTACAAGGAAAAACAGTGACACGGGATAGTTTGGGCTTTGGTAAAGACTCTCTTGCTTTCCAAAGAATTGCGTTGTGGTCTGACATACCAACAGGGCCAAGAGAAAAGGGAAGGGAGTAAAAATCATCACAATTTGTGAGTATAAGGTCCAATATGCCCCCCAAAGAGTGGGTGGGTATGTGTACTACTTGTTTTAAAGACAAACAAGATGATAACCAACTCTTCTTGGTTTGGTTAAAGTCTCCTCCTATAATAAAAGCAGGGCTACTGTATATACTTCTCAGGTGATCAACAGTCGTTTGGAGGTAGAAGACCAAGTCACTCCGGTTTCTTGCACTTTCTGGGTAATATACACTATAATACACCGGGGAAGAGATTCAGGTTTGCAAATAGCCCAGATTACTTCATGAGCTGGATCAAATAATTCCGGTAATAATTTGCAAGGGATGTCTTTCCGTATGTACAAGGCAACACCTCCACCTAGTCTATGCTCACCTCGATCAGCACGTGTGCTCAGAAAAATTTCGTAGCCTGCCATATGACCTGACAACTTATCAAGATTCCAAGTTTCTGTAACTGCGATAACTGGGATGCTATTTTGACGGACGATAACTTCAAATTCTTCCATTTTGTTACACAATGACTGGCAGTTTATAACGAGAAAATTCGGCATTCTATTTTTCGAATTAAAAGTCACTGACCTTAATAGATGGGGATATAATAATGGTTATTGGGATGTGTAGAGACGTTTTCAGGGGATTTTTTTGGTTTTAGGGGTGGGGTTGAGGGGAAGGGGCTATGTGGGAGGATCTTTTCTTGGAGAAATATGTCATGGGAGAACAGAAATTCAATGAAAAGGGCGCAGGATTTTCTAAAATTACTATAACAAAACAATGAAAAAATAAACATGGAAAAGTTTTTTCAGTTGAAAGTAAGGAGTAGCATTGAAACTTAAAACGAACAGAGATTATTGCACATATGAGGAGTGCTAAAAATACTTTAGCATAAAGAGCGAGATATTTAGGAAGAGATAAATACTTCGCTCTTTATGCTAAAGTAATTTTAGTAATTTTAACTATTTATTCTGCAGCCTTTCTGATTCAGGGATCATTCTTAAAGAATTGCGACAAAACTTACGATTTAATGTAAATAGTGAGGTATTAACGAGGGTACAAACCCCCTCATTTACATACTAAAAATTTTAGAATATAAAAGTTTGTTACGGAAGTTCATTCTTAAGTTACGTATATTTTTACTAATAAAACATTCGTTAAAAATTAAAATTTATATTTGCCTTTTTATTTAACCGAAAAATTGCAGGACAACTAGGCCTCCTTCCCCACCCCTTATTTCTCAAAATCGTCTGATCAAAACTAAGAAAGCCATTTAGCCAAAAAAGGAATTAATATGCAAATTTCATTTTAATAATTTATGTGTGGAGAGCCAAAATTAAACATGCATTAATTCAAAAACGTTCAGAAACTGAAAAGAACTAGTTTTTTAACTGAAAGTAAGGAGCAACATTAAAACTTAAAACGAACAGAAATTACTCCGTATATGAAATGGGTTGTCCCCTTCGCAATCTTTCGCTCTTTACGCTAAAGTTTGACTCTTTGCCACAATTATTCTTTTTAAAACAATTAAAAACTTTAACGTACAGAGCGAGGGATTGCGGAGGGGACAACCCATTTCATATACGGAGTAATTTCTGTTCGTTTTAAGTTTTTTTTTTATTTAATTAAACTACGGAACAAGCCGGTTTTTTCGTTCGTTTATTCTAGCTTAGCTTGAAACAAGGCATAGAGTGACAGAATAAACGAGAAATATAGTTTGTGCTATATATTCGCACATAAGGGGGGGGGAGGTAAAGTATTTGGGAAGTTTGAAGTCAGAAAACAATTGACTCATAGAGTTATGAAAAGTTTTTCCACTTTGTATTTTGTTCCAAAAAAGCTCTATAAAAATCACACGAATGTTTTTCTTGTGTAAATCAGGCTTTGGGAGTATACAGTTCCAGAGGGGGGCTACACTAATTATCGTTCTTATGTCTATAATTCTCGGGTAAGAATTAAGGGGGGATGTCAAACTAAATGGAAACACACTCTGTACAATCAGGTTGTCGACAGGATTTATCAGCAATATCTCAAGAATGATTTAGGTTGTTAAATTGAAGCTTTTAATAAATTTCTACTACTACTTATGATAGTGTACATCCACTCAAAGGTGATAAACTAGAGAAAATGCAAAATTTGCATACTACGGCAACTACTAAAATTACTACAACTACAGCTATTACAACTACTACTATAACTACTACTGCTATGACACCTTGCACTGCAAGTACTACTTACATTAAAGATATTAGAGTGAAACATTAAAGGAATGTTAAGGAGGACAGTGAGCAAAATTGAAACCTGCTACGTGGAAGCAGGTTATTAAAAGGCCGTAGCTGCTGTATCATAGGAAAATCTGGAGAATTAAGTTCAAACTCTCATTGCATTTCAGGGGTGAATTGAGTCAACCAAAAGGAACTACAAGTGGTGGCTGGAGTTAGCCCCCCGGCGTTGACCCCTGGAAAATAACCCAGACATTTACCTGTGAAAATATATTCCCCGGTGAAATTACCCCCCCCCCCTGTGACTAATGCCCCGAGAAAATACCTCCCGGAAAATACCTCCAGCGAAAAATATCTCCCCTGGAAAATACTCCCTCCCCTGGAAAATACTCGCCTCCTACAAAAAATAAACCCTCTCAGAAAATTACCCCGGTACATCCCCCCTCCCTGAAAATAACACTAACGTGAAATATAAGGCTTTCCAAATTTGATAAATTTATTTGATTTTTTCCGTAGGGGAAATAAACTTTGGTACTTATGTGTTGTTCACCACTCACTCCAGTTACGCTGTGTAAAACTCCAGAACAAACCGGTTTTTTCGTTAGTTTATTCTAGCTTAGCGTGAAACAAGGCATAGGGTGACAAAATAAACGGGAAATATAGTTTGTGCTATATATTTGCACGTAAAAGGGGGGGGGGTAAAGTAATTGGAAAGTTTGTAGTCAGGAAACAGTTTTTAATTATAACATGCTCAATAATTGTACCTAACACAGTTAGCATGCACACCCGCTATAGTTTCCCTCCTTACATAAAGTGCAAATATATAGCTCAAATTTCTTTCTAAAGTAACGATGAAACCGGTCTGTTCTGGAGTTTTACACATCATAAACTTGAGTGAGTGGTAAATAATTCACAAATATTGTAATTTTTCATGGAGAGAGAGCTGGATTTCCCGGTATTATTTAAAAACAATCAAAAACTAAATTAAAAACAAGTTTTTCAACTTAGAGTGAGGAGCAAGATCAAACACTAAGACGAAAAGAAATCATTACGTACAAGAAAGGGATTGCCTCCCCTGTCAGACTTCGATCTTTAAGCTAAAGTTTTTTTTTTATATAATTTCAAAACAAAACGATCATTGGGTTTCAGGACTTGCTCCTAAAGAATTAGGACAAAATGTCAAAAATTTAGCGTAAAGAGCAAGGTCTTGTGAAAGGGAAACTTCCTACACATGCGTAATAATTTCCATTCGTATTAAGTTTTGATGTTACTCCATACTTTCAGTTGAAAATACTTGCTTTTTAAATTTAATTTCTGAGCGTTTTTGGATAATTCCGGGAAATCTAGCTCTCACTCATTGAAAAATTTCGTTACTTCCGTACTATACGCCAATCACTCATGTTTACGATGCGCAAATCTCGAGAAAAACCTGTTTCATCATTAGTTTCTTCGTTACTTTAGAAACAAATTCGGGTAATAAATTTGCACATTAGCGAGTGAAGTATAGCTGGTCTGCTTGCAACCTGTGTTAAATACAATTATTCTGCATATTAGAAGGAAAAATAGCTCTCTGACTTCGAACTGTCCAAATACTTTTCCCCCACCTTTTACGTGCAAATATCTAGAATATGCAAATATTCTGTGACTTGTCTTTGTCTTGTCTCACGCTAAGCTGAAAGAACCTAACGAAGAAGACCTAACGTGAGAGCAGACCTAACGGTCTGCTCTCACGTTTTACACATCATAAGCTTGAGCGAGTAGCGTATAATGCACAAGTACCAAAATTCCTCCCCTGTACGAAAAAAAAGAATAAAACTTTCAAATTGGGCATACCTTATTCTCCATTGAGAGGGGGGGGGGGCTACTTTTAATGGGGGATTTACTGGGGGTGAGGTATTTATTTACTATTTTCCATGGGGGGGGGGTGTTTTCGTGGGGGTATTATCTGTGCGGAATATTTATTTTACGAGGGGTATTGTATGTGTGTGTGTGGGGAGAGGGGTATTTTAATCGGGGTATAAATTTTCCGGAGGGTTTGTATTTTCAAAAAGTGGGTATTTTCTGCGGAAAGTGTTTTTCGAGGGGGGGGGTAGATGGGGGTATTTTTTGGGCAGGGGTAAACGTCAAGGGGGGCTAACGATGAAGACGGAGCTAAATGCCTAAAACCACTAAAATTATCCTACTCCTACAACTTCTACTGCTACTATTAATACTATTATTAGGGAAAGCGTATTATGGAGACATTTTTCGCAAAATTTTTTGGATATCGTAAATTAAATTGTAACACTTTGTATCAAACAGTTCGTGGTAACGAACTGTAGTAAGGAGCGACCCGGCTCAATAGTAATCAAAACTCTAAAAAACGGAATTTTGATACCAATAGTTACATCAAAAGAATTGCATTTAAATGCTGATTTTAAATATATAAGTTTCATCAAGTTTAGTTTTATCCATCAAAAGTTACGAGCCTGAGAAAATCTGCCCTATTTTAGAAAACACCCCTGGTGTTTTCTAAAACACCCCTTAAAAGTCATAGAATCTTAATGAAAATCACACCATCAGATACAGCGTATCAGGGACCCCTATTGTACAAGTTCCAAGATCCTATCTACAAAAATGTGGAATTTTGTATTTTTTGCTAGAAGACAAATCACAGATGCGTGTTTATTTGTTTGTTTTTTTTCTTTTTCTTTTTCTTAGGGGTAACCGTATCGACCCAGTGGTCCTAGAATTTTGCGAGAGGGCTCATTCGAACGGAAATGAAAAGTTCTAGTGCCCTTTTTAAGTGACCAAAAAATTGAAGAGCACCTAAACCCTCTCCCACGCTCATTTTTTCCCAAAGTAGTCGGATCAAAATTCTGAGATAGCCATATTATTCAACAAATTAGAAAAACCTTATAACTATGTCTTTGGGGACGACTTACCCCCCCCCCCCCCCCCACAGTCCCCTTGGGAGGGGCTGCAAGTTGCAAATTTTGACCAGTGTTTGCATAATAATTAATGGTTATTGGGAAATGTAGATATGTTTTCAGGAGAATTTTTTGGTTGGGAGGGTGGGGGTTGAGAAGAGGGGGCTATGTAGGGGAAATTTTCCACGGAGAAATTTGTCATGGGGGAAGAAGATTTCCATAAAGGGACCGCAGAATTTTCTAGCATTATTTAAAAAAAAAAACAATGAGAAAATAAATATGAAATTTTTTTCAACTGGAATTATGGAGTAGAATTAAAACTTAAAACGAACAGAAAATATTACGCATAGAAGGGGTTCACCTCCTTCTAATACCTCACTTTTTACGCTAAAGGATTTTTAGTAATTTCAACTATTTATTCAGCGGCTTTTGTGATTCAGGGGACAAAATTTAAGCTTTAATGCAAAGAATTATTGACGAGGTATTGACGAGTGGGCGAACCTTCTCATATACGTAATAAAAACGTAAATTACGTAAATTACGTAAGCTAGTTCGTAAGTTACGTATATCTTTTACTAATGAAAACGTTCGTAAAAACTAAAAGTTCTAGTTGCCTTTTTAAGTACCCAAAATTTGGAGAGCAACTGGGCCTTTTTCCCCTCCTTTTTTCGTAAAACCATTCGATCAAAACTATTGGAAAGCCATTTAGCCAAATAAATAAATATGCAAATTTCGCTTTAATTATTCATCTGCGGAGAGCCGAAATCAAAACATGGACTAACTAAAAAATGTTCAGAAATTAAATAAAAAAAAAGTTTTTTTAACTGAAAGTAAAGAGCGACATTAACACTTAAAACGAACAGTAATTAATAAAACGTAAATTACGTCAATTACGTAAGCTAGTTTGTATGTTACGTATATCTTTTACTAATGAAAACGTTCGTAAAAACTAGAAGTTCTAGTTGCCTTTTTAAGTACCCAAAAATTGGAGAGCAACTGGGCCTCCTTCCCCTCCTTATTTCGCAAAATCATTCGATCAAAACTATGGGAAAGCCATTTAGCCAAATAAATAAATATGCAAATTTTGCTTTAATTATTCATCTGCGGAGAGCCGAAATCAAAACATGGATTAACTAAAGAATGTTCAGAAATTAAATAAAAAAACAAGTTTTTTAAACTGAAAGTAGGGAGCTACATTAAAACTTAAAACGAACAGAAATTACTTCGTATATGAAAGGTGCTTTTCCTTCTCGACACCCCGCTCTTTACGCTAAAGTTTTTTATTATTTTAAAAAGTAAAGTTGCTAGAAAGAATCAAACTTTAGCGCAAGGAGCGGGGTGTCGAGAACGAAAAGCCCCTTTCATATACGGAGTAATTTCTGTTCGTTTTAAGTTTTAATGTCGCTCCTTACTTTCAGTTTAAAAAACTTTTTTTTTATGTAATGCAAACAGGCTGTCAAACTGCTGCATGAGCAGAATATTAATAACGGCCTATAGTGTTAGGTTGAAGCTCTTAGAGCATTCTGAGGAGCATGCCCAGCTAATAAAATTCACTATTTGCGTGCTACTACTACAGTAAGTAGAAATACTATTGTTGCTATTAGTGTTAATATTAATAAGTCTAATGGCATGGCTGCGGAGCTCTCAGGGACATCTGAGACGATGTTGGGCTAAATCAAAACGCACTTTGTGCATTTAGCTTATCAACATAACACATAAGAAACATCTTAGAAAGGGCTTGAAGTATTAAGCTTGTGCTGTTAGGGCCTGAGGAGGGGATATTGTATTTGACTAAAAAGGCATAATTTGAATCCCCATACTGCTTACTACTAACATTACTTATTACCATAAGTAATACTACTCCTATTTTTGCTAATATAATTTCTGCTAGGGCAAAGGGTATACCCTTCCCTTGATCCTAAAATCAGGTATAAAGTAAAAATTTCACTGAGAGCTTATTATGCTCTAAAACTAAATCAAAAGACAATGTGTGAAAGGCAATGCGTGAAATGGAGCGATAGAGTCATCTCGTACGTAATACTTCAATTTTCTTAGGTGGGGCTTTTTCTGGCTATGTAAAAGTATCATCGATCAATTCCTTTAGCAAATTGACATATGAGGAGCATTGATGTAATTTTGTCAAAGTGGGGGGGGGGGGCTGGGGAGAGTTGGAGCAAATTTTACCACATCAAGTGAAAGTAAGAGTAAAAAAAATGAGCCACATAGTATCATAAAGGTAAAGATATATTAAGGAAAACAAACCTCTTTCCGCGGGTGCTTGAATTATGCATCCATATCTTAGCTAATGGAAAGATTCGCGAAGAAACTAAATTTCAGCTGGGGGGCAAACTGGGGTCTGTGTGAGGGGTACTAAGGTACTGGTTAGTTAGTCAACCCCTGCCCAATAGGAAAATAAGCCCCTAATGAGGAGTCCTCAATCCATGTGGCTCTGTGGGCAATTTCAGATAAGTTATCCAAAATTAATATCATGAATGTACACTAGCAATTATAAATCTGGAAAAATTCTAATCCTTAACTCTGTTATCCTTTGGGGTGGAGGGGATTGTGAGAAAATGACAAAAAGGGAGGTTTCATTCCTTTGTTTTTATATGACAAATTTCCTGTATTGAAGTGAATAGGTTGATTCTTGCTATTAATGATATTATATAAGAGTATTGGTTAATTCATTAACCTGAATTATCTGAATTTAATAGTGAAGTGTTGAAAATTAGGGTTAGAACTGAAGAATAATTTTTACTACTATGGTTTATTTTTGTACGGTGGAGGAAGAGAGGTGAAAAGTTTCGTGTGTTTTAACCCTCTTTAATTTAATTTTTAACCTAAGATGAATTGTCTGGGCTCAATGTACCTCAGAAAACTAAATACCTAAAATAAGTCTTTTAACAAATTAACTAACATCATTCTCATACAATCCCAATGAGGGGTTTAATGCCAGATTTGCCTCTCACTCAATCGGACTATCTCTCTTGGTTTTTTTTTACAATTAGCCATGGCTTGACGCCAAAACTATTCGATTTTAATCCGTCCCTAGGTGGTGGATAGAAGAATTCCCTAAAAAACATAGGGTGCCTCCATAAGAAGCTTGGACCAAGGGAGAATCTGGTAACCGATGGCCCGTAATAGAAACTGAGGCACCCTCATCTGGGACTGTAAATACAGATGGAGGAGGAAGAAGGTCCCTCAAATATAAAGCCGGCATTGTTCACTAGCGTGTGGATACGTCCCTTGAGTTACAATCTTCTCCCAGCATGGTGATGCAGAACACCATCGTTGGTGGATCCTTCACAGGAGGAAAACTGTGGCAGGGCATAAGATCCAGGTCTATGGACAACGGCCTCTGCAAAGGGCTGCCGCGATCTTTTTGAGAAACCTGCAAGACGAGGGGCCTTGTGGTCAATTCTATTCCCAAAAAATATCAATAAACCTTAGACCTAGAAAAATTATGAATACAGCTACGGTGATCCCAGAAAGTGATACCACCCCCTTGACAAGGGTGTTGAGAAAAAAGCAAGCCAGCCACACTAAGGCGCTCCCAACAGGCGAAATGACTTGGAATATGGTGACAAAATCGAAAAACCAACAAGCTATATTCTTGGGATAACCAACTACAGTTATAAGACAAACAAAATCGAGAATAAGTATTGGTTGTTAGTATTTCAAATCGGTTCAAAAAGAAGCTACACAAGCTCTTCTTGTCCGTAAAATACAGAAGTACAGTATTGACACATTATGCGTTTCTGAGACCAAAATCTCTAGTACTGGCTCTACAGTAATCATAGCGCCCGAAACGATACCACAGTTCCACTTTTCCTACTCTGTAGTAAACAACAACTGGGGACTCTGTGGCGTTTATTTTATTATGAGCCAAAGAACCAGAAACGCACTTCTTGAGTGGGATCCTATTTCTCCCTAATTGGGTAGGAGTAGGTTTAAGGGAAGACCTGCAAACTTATCCATTCTTTTCGTATACACCCCTGCTCGTGATGCCAAATTTATCTAAGGATGAATTCTGTTCGGAATTGCATCAATTGTCTCGATTACTGCACGGGACTACCGGATTGCAAGTGGAGACTTCAACGCGAGAGTTGATATTTCTGACTAATTTAAAATGACCAAAAATGAAACTATTCATAGGGCCTTCTAGTTTCAGAGGCAGCAATACCACAACGTGGAGAACTCGATCCTAAAGATACCTTAGTCTATGAAAAATAAACGATTAAAATATAATTTTATTTAAAGCTTCTTTAACTAATTTTATTCGTGCGAGGCTTGATAAAATTACCCACAGTTTCGTATGGTTTTGCATTAATAGTTATGGAGGATGGCCGTTAGATTTTTAAATAGATGGAGGAAGTGTACATCTATCCTCAAAAACTAGCTTTCATTTTTAAATTTTCTATCTCTCGGTGAATCTTTTTCTTTCTCTGGGATCTCAGTGAGTATCACAGCTATTCCGGTTTTGTCAAACAGTTCGTGGTGACGAACTTTGGTAAGGAGCGACCCGGCTCAATAGTAAAAGAAACTCTAAAAAATTTAATTTTGATACTAAAAGATATATTAAGAGAATCAGCTTTTTATGCTGATTTTAAATATATAAGTTTCATCAAATTTGGTCTTTGTCATCAAAAGTTACGAGCCTGAGAAAATTTGCCTTATTTTGGAAAATAGAGGGAAATACCCCGTAAAAGTAATAGGAAATAAGAAATCACACCATCGCATTCAGCGCATTGGAGAACCCTACTGTAAAAGTTTCAAGCTCCTATCTACAAAAATGTGAAAGTTCGTATTTTTTGCCAGAAGACCGATCACGGGTGCGTGTTTATTTATCTATTTTTTTTTCTTTCCAGGGGTCATCGTATCGACTGAGTGGTCTTGGAATGTCGCAAGAGGGCTCATTCTAACGGAAATTAAAAGTTCTAGTGCCCTTTTTAAGTGACCAAAAAAATTGGAGGGCAACTAGGCCCCCTCCCACGCTCATTTTTCCCAAACAACGGATCAAAATTTTTAGATAGCCATTTTGTTTAACATAGTCGACAACCTTAATAAATATGTCTTTGGGATGACTTAATCCCCCACAGTCCCCAGGGTAGGGACTGCAAGTTACAAACTTTGACCAGTGTTTATATACAGTAATGGTTATTGGGAAGTGTACAAACGTTTTTCAGGTGGATTATTTTGGGTTGGGGGGTTGAGGGGAGGGGGCTATGCGGGAGAATTTTTCTTTGGAGGAATATTTCATGGGGGAAGAGAAATTCAATGAAGGGAGCGCAGGATTTTCTAGCATTATTACAAAAAAAAACAATGAAAAAATAAATATGAAAAATTTTTTTCCAACTAAAAGTAAGGAGCAGCATTAAAACTTAAAACGAACAGAGATTATTACGCATATGAGGGTTTCATCTCCTTCTAAATACCTCGCTCTTTACGCTAAAGTATTTTTTAGTAATTCCAACTACTTCTTTTACGGCCTTTCTGATTCAGGGATCATTCTTAAAGAGTTGAGAAAAAAATTTAAGTTTTAGTGTAAAGAGTGAGGTATTAACGAGGGGACAAACCCCCTGATATACATAATAAAAATATAAGCATATAAAAGTTTGTTATGTAAGTTAATTCTTAAGTTACGTATATTTTTTCTAACAAAAACGTTCGTTAAAAATTAAAGGTTCTAGTTGCCTTTTCAAGTAACCCAAAAATTGGAGGGCAATTAGGCCTCCTCCCCCACCCCTTTGTTCTCAAAATCGTCTGATCAAAACTAAGAGACAGCCATTTAGCCAAAAAAAGAATTAATATGCAAATTTCATTTTAATAATTTATGTGAGGAGAGCCAAAATCAAACATGCATTAATTGAAAAACGTTCAGAAATTAAATAAAAAAAACTATTGTTTTTAAACTGAAACTGAGGAGCCACATTAAAACATAAGACGAACAGAAATTACTCCGTGTATGAATGGGGCTGCTCCCTTCTCAACGCCCTGCTCTTTACGCTAAAGTTTTTTACTGTTTAATAGAGTAGAATTGAGAGGAAGAGCCAAACTTTAGCGTAAAGAGCGGGACGTTGAGAAGGGAGCAGCCGCTTTCATACACGGAGTAATTTCTGTTCGTTTTAAGTTTTAATGTGGCTCCTTACTTTCAGTTTAAAAAAACTAGTTTTTTTTTATTTAATAGCACTAAGAAACGCTTCCGTGGTTACTTCTCATACGCATAAAATTGACGTTCAACGAATGTTTTCAAACTGACGTATGTTTTTGCTGACGAAATTGAGATCCAACATCTCAGAGATAACAAAACAATTCCTCAAGAGACTGACCTATTTTTTTTTCAAAGACACCCAAATATTTTGTTCAAGGACCTTAAACTCAATAGCCAATCCAGACCAGGTCTGGATTGGCCTGGTCTGTTTAATAGATCAGTGTTTAATTGATCAGTGTTGAACTTTCTCAACACTGATTAGTGTTGAGAAAGTTCAAAACTAGTTTTCTTTATCGATGTATATTTTTCGAAAGATTCAAACCTTTTTAATTTTCCCATCAAAAGAAAAATTCAAGCCTGAGATGGTAGACAGAGGTCCTCCTGGCTACCTTGGGCTCGCAAACACGTCGGGATGGGTGAATATCGAGATGTTTTTGTTGGTTTTAGAACACTTATGGAAGCATTATTGGTTTTCAAGAGACAATTATCATCTTTTTTTTCTGATAATTGCAAAAATCACCTTAATATAAGATGTATTTCTGTGTGTAAGGAAAACAGCATTGGTCTTTTAATTATTCCTACTTAATTATACAGAAATTACTTTAATTGAAAAAAATTTGTTTCAATTGAACGTAAGGAGCAACATTAAAACTTAAAACGAACAGGAATTACTATGTATATGAAAGGGGCCTCCCCCTTCCAACACCTTACTCTTTACGCTAAAGTTTGAATAGGGTCCCTGTTTCTTAAAGATGACTCCTGAAACACGACAGTCGTTCAATTAGAACAATAAGCTTGTTTTCAAAAGTACAAAAAACTTTAGCGTTCAGAGCGAAGTGTTGAAGAGGGGGCAGTCCCCTTAATCGTCATAATAATTTCTGTCTATTTTAAGTTTTAATGTTGCTCCTTACTTAAGTTGAACAAACACATTTTTTAAATTTAATTGTCTTTAAAGGCGAAATTAAAAACACATTTTATTCATTAACAAACTTGGAGCGTTTTTTTTCTATCTTGAAATCATCTCTTGCAAAAAATATATAAAAAAATGTATTAAGGGTAGGGTGACAGAAACTTACGGTTGTTATGTCATTTGTCAGAGTAAAAATGTCTTTTCTCAGAAAATATCTCCTCTCTGCTGCGCCTGGAGCTTTAATACTAAATTCAATTGTGTAAGTCTCTTTATGGTCCTTCTCTTGTAGCACATGGAGTATAAGATGGCAGGTTTTGAAAAAGTTCAATTGACCTAAAAATTGTCGTTAGAAGCGAAATTCAATAAAATTTCACTCATTAACAAAATTTGTAGCTGTATTTTCGTATTCTGAAACTATCAATTGCTACGAAGATGAAAAAAATATGGCAACAGCACATAAAGCACATAGAAAACGAAACAGACACATGTGGCTGATTATGCACAAATGTGCACCGGAAAAAGAAGAATATGCCCTAAGATTAACTTCTTCTGAAAAGTCTTAAGGCTGGACGGTAATATTACCAAAAATTAGCTATGCAGAAGAGATCTTACGGTACGAAAAGCGGTGCTTTTAAGTTTTAATGTTGCTCCTTACTTTTAGTTGAGAAAGCTTGTATTTTTTTTATTTAATTGTCTTTAAAGGCGAAATAAAAAATACTTTTCATTCATTAGCAAAATTGGAGCATTTTTTTCTATCTTGAAACCATCATTTACAAAGAAGACAAAAACAAATGTATTAAGAGTAAGATAGGAGAAACTTACGGTTGTTATGTCATTTGTCAGAGTAATAGTGTCTTTTCTCAGGAAAAATCTTCCCTCTGCAGCACCTGGAACCTTAATACTAGATTCAATTGGGTCAGTCTCTTCATGGTCCTCGTACTGTTTTGTAGCATATGGAGTATAAGTTGGCAGATTTGAAAAAGTTCAATTGGCCTAAAAAATTGTCGTTAGAAGCGAAATTCAAAAACATTTCACTCATTAACAAAATTTGTAGCTGTATTTTCTGATCAAACATACTTTCTTTTATTAATAAATTTCAACAATAGGCAAATTGCATAACTTACAGCCATTGCAGCGGGAGCTGGGGGGATATCTGGATTAATTGATATTTAACCTTTAGACTATTTTAAGTAAAATGTCTATCTGAAAATTTTAATAGGCTGCATTCGGAAAAAAAGACATGAGAGGGGATGGTTTTCTTCCGAACATTTTTGACTCTTCAAACCACACATGAACTTTTGATTTCCAATCAAATGAGCTCCTTGCAGACTTTATGCAAAAACATTTTCAATAAAAAAAAAATTCTGTTTTAACAATGGGCACATTGCAAAACTTACCACCCTTGTCCCGGAAGCTGTTGACGGGTTTGGTAACGCTGAAGGTTTGATTTTTTGACCTTTTGACTATTTGGAGCTAAATGGCTCTTTCGTAATTTTTATCGGATGGTCAAAAATGGTCTGTCGGGAGGGTCTGGCTGCCCTCCAACCACTTTTGATAATTGAAAAGGGAACTAGAGCTTTTGATTTCCATTTGAATGTGACTCTTTCAAACTTATATGAATATCCCTTCCATTAAACCCTTATATTTTAAAATTGGACAACTTGCATAAAATTGCCGCAAAATTTTACCTATAATCGGTCTTTGGTGCTAGTAGGTTAGGCTTGAAGACATGGTTAGAATTTGGAATTATTGATTTGGAACAAACATATTGTATTCTTCCAGGTTCATTATTCAATAGCTCTTGTGTATTTTGATACAGTTTAATAAATGAACTAAGTGGCATATAACCGCTGTTACTTCATATCTACGCTTATAAGTGAAAGAGGTTCTGATTCAAAGGTATTGTTTCTGAGTGGGATAAGCTAATAGGATTAAAAAAAACATATGATGCTAGCCTAAAACACACAATGAGCGATCAATTCATCTAAACTTTTGCTGTAGTACGTCAAGTCAAGTTGATATTATATCAAAAACTAAAAATGCCAAACAGGAAGGCACAATTTGATCTATATTCCCATTGGTGTCTGCTTTCTTATGAACCTCAAAATTTCGAAGCTCAAAAGCATAAATTGTTGTAATGCATGTTTTTACGCACAGATGCTGAAAAACTGATTTCTTAATTAATTAATTTAATTTATTCGGACTTTAAATAATTTTAATAACTTAAAAGAAATCTACTAAAAACAAAATCATATAATTGATAATAAATAAAATCAATTAAAGTTTCTTCACTTTAGGTTATACTGCTATAGGTTCTTAAAGTTCTGGCTCTTCACCGGAACCAGGTTTTTCAGGGTAAACAGATGGGTTACACAAGGGTCCACTTACACCAGACAAGGGATAACATGGAAGAATATTTGTCATTGTTATTCCTGCTGTCTCTGTCACTGTTGCCTGAAAGAAAACGATATAAGCCTCTGGTGTGTCGTATAATTGAATAGCTACTATTTAAACCAGCTAATGGCTATTATTTAAGGACAAAAGTCAAAACAAGAGACGTAAAATGAACTGCACTTACTAAAATACGAATATAAAACTGATTCATATTATAAGTGCATGAATGAAAAAGTCAGTAAATTAAGGAAAATGAGTTAAAAAGATAAAGGCATGCATAACCTAATCTGTTCATAGCCACTTGTCTTCATTTATATCTAGAGATAATCCTTTCCACCTTTTAATACGTTTTGAAAGTGATTCTGAAGTTTTTAAGTGTTCTTTTTTGTTTTAAACTTTTTTGTCTTCTCTAGGACTAAAGAGAGCTTTGTATTCTCTCAAAACTAAAATAATCTTGCCTAAGATTCTAATTTAATTATCACAGCCACAGGCAAGTGTTATAGTCATTGCGCTATTCAGTCTTACACAAAGGGTGTTTATTTTTTCCCCTTTGCCTTGCCGTTGTTTACGTGGTTTTATGTATGCAACTGGGAGTCTACAAAAGGGAGGAATTTCAATTTAGTATTGTTACCCTGTCATTGGAAGTTCATATAGGCCTAATCTTAAGACTTGGAAGTAGTTGTACGATCGAAAGTGGTGGATGTATGCCTAATAGAATTGACAGTATTTGAAAAATATACGAAAAAAGCGACAAAACACAAAATGATGATTTGAGGAAAAAGAATTAACAAAACCGCGAGTTCAGGAAAATAAGTAAGAAAAAAAACAACTTGTAATTGCTAACAGCAATCAAACAAAATAATGTCAACACTGGAATATAAAAGGTGACGGATTTTGAAAACTTAAGCTAGAGAGGATAGTCTTTCTTCAATGACTCGTGGCAAACGTTGGCTTTCATAATGAGATCTCTTATGGTCTCTCGAATCACATCAAATTTGAATTAAAATGTGAATTAAACATTTTTTTGGTAAAGCCAATTTCGTCTATGTTTAACTTCAAGTTTACAATGAAGCTTAAGGTTTTTTGCTAACAAGCTGCATATAATGTGCAATTCATGAATTTTCACAAATGAGGAGAATTCAAGTTTAGCGTTTAAACCGTCCTATTTACGCCATACTTTTATTTTGCTTCCAGAATACGACTTATTCCGACTTCTAGCATTTGAGCACGAAGTTTAAATTTAGCCTTAAAAGCCAAATCCGGAGGAAGAAGCACCCTCCGTCCATTTGTACTAACTAATTAAACAAAAATTCTGAAAAAGAAGTTTTTAAAGAAACTTAAAGGCCTTGTTAAACTTAAGATCGGAAAAAATAGGAATCTACAAGAACCCAAACACAATACGACAAGAAATTACTATTAAAGAATTAATGAAACCCAAAACTACGAGAAATTATATAAACAATCATAGCAAAAACAAACATACAACAGGTACTAATACAAATGAATAAATAAATATCAAATGTGTAAAGCTCAAATTGATTTTCAGCTCAAGCTTAAAACGAACAAAAATATTTTTCTATTGAAGTATGAATGAAACCCAAAACTAACATAAATTAAACACACAATCACAAGAGTTCGTTTTTTTTTTCTTTCTTTCATAGTAAAAGTGTAAGACCTACTACGTCATTGGTGCTTTTGAATCATAAAATAAAATTACAGTGAAGCAGAATCTTTAACCGACGATCTTTCAACATTTAATAGCATTATATATAAAACATTCAGTTTAATTTTATTTGTACTTTCTAAGACTGTTCATGAAACATATAGTTTCCAGTAAAAAAGTCTCACAACCTCAAAAATGGCGTCGAATCATAGTAAAAAAGTTACCATTGGAATCATCATGATCAGAAACCTTGAAAAGGGAAATTAAAGTCTCCCTCCTTGAACAACAAGGAAAATCACTCCAGAATGCATAAGCCGTTTTTATAAGTTTGAAATGGCGATGATAAAAATTGTGATTCCATGACATACGATGACTAAACTTGGGAAAGTAACTGGGTTGGAGAGACCTAGAACGGAACAAATCAACCTTTTTAGAGGCAGAATAGTATATTTACCTGTTGATATGTAAGCCAATGTAGACGTTAAACCCGAAAAATAACTAAACATTGACGGTTTTGTAATTCTTGTTAATAGTCAGCCAACTTACAGTAAGAATGTTTTGACAGCATTAATTGATTTGAGAAAAGTCCATGAAGCACTACTATGGTTAAAAGAGAATAACGCTCTTTATAGGACAATACGTGCATACTCCTTAGAGGATCTAAATGGGATCCCAGAATCTCGCTTGGCTGCAAGAGCGGTCGGTGTCGATACATCACCTGAAATACCGGATGGTGCTATTCTTGAGAAACTAACAAATAGTACAAAATCTGAATTAGTTGAACATTTTTCTGTACAGCCACTTATTACAACAGTTCCTGAGGACCTTATGGATGATTTTATGAATAACAAGATCTTAATATTGACCAGTTTCAGCTCAAAAAGCTAAGAGGTGAAAACGAGGACCTATTTCAGGAAGATATTGATCTTGAGGTCTTTCCAAATCTTTTTCCGAACAATGAAAATTGGATTCGTAAAATAGCAAAAGCTTTTCAAATGAGGAATGCAGAATATATAAAGTAAAGGCTTCTTAGTAGACGCTCGAAGTTTCTTCTTGATAAGCAACACCTGTTTCATGATTTTCAACTACAAGAGCTTTCTTCATTCTCCAATAGTGTTGGTCACATGTTGCATACTGTAAAACCAAACCAAAACACTCGCCATTTTATGAACAGGCTTCATTCTTGAGATGGAGAGATGGAAGGAACTTTGTTTTCAGTTCAATCCAAAATCAGAGAATTTCGACAGTATTTTCAGTCACTGTCTTACAAAATAAAAACCACGATTGAGCAAGAAGGTCCACCAACATTATTCTTTACAATTTCCTGTGCTGAGTGGTCATCTCCTTAATTTATTGATTTCTAACCGACTATAGATAGGCATGTGCCAGTTGTGGAGAAGATGACACCATGAGGATTAACGTCTGTAGATCCAGTCATGGTTTCTATACACTTTCGCAAGAAATGGATAACTATATTTAATTATCTGATTTGTTTTACAATCAACTCCTATATTTGGCAAAGTTAAGGACCATTTCTGTTGTATTGAGTATCAGGCGCGAGGTGCACCTCATATACACTGTTTCTTATTGATTGAAGATTCTCCAGTTATTGGGAAATCAACAGTAGCTGAAGTGATTCAGTAAATTGATGAGATTTTAACTTGCGAACTGCAAAATAAGTTGACGAGCCCAACACTTGACCACACACACAACACGAGCCCAGCAAAACTAATCAAAAACCATCAAGTACACTGTTGTAATAAATACTGTCAAGAAAGTACAAAAGGAAAGAAGGAAGATGGGTTGCATATTGTAAATTCGGCTTTCTTCGTCCCAAAAAGAAACGGACAAAACTGCATGACGTCACTGACTGCTTGGCTCATTGGACAAACCAAAAAAACCATGAAAAAGAATAAATGATCTGCTTCAAAGAGAAGATGAGCGAACCATACATGACTAAAATCCAGGATTGCTTATGGCTAATCAAGTTTGATTAGTTGGAAATATTGATGTTCAGTATATTGGCCACATGGCTTCTAAATTACCATATTCCATAACTGACTACATGACAAAAGTGGAAAGTGCCGAAGTTGATGACATATGGAAGGAAGTAAACACTCCGTGGAAGAATCTTGGCTGAAGAACTTTGTCTTATTTGTTGAAGTCTATGGAAGTCCGTCAAGTAGGAGCTGTTGAAGCTGCAGATAGGTTTCTAGGCACAAATCTGTACAGTGTTTCCAGAAAATTTGTATATGTTGACATTCGAAAAATAATCCAAGTTAAGAGCAGGCTAAAGAAATATCAAGAGCTTGAAGAGCTTGCAAAAGAGGATCTAAAAAGCTGTGACTTGTATGTTGCCCAATGGGTTGCTGACATCCATCCCAAAAGGCCTGAACATACGGAGAGCGTCAGTCTTTACCATCTGCTTTCTTGGTTTGATTGAGAACGTAAGGAAACTGATGACAATATGCTTTTGAACGGCGGCTCTTTTTACCTAAGATTAAATAAAAAAACAAGTTGTTTTTAAATGAAACTAAGGAGCGACATTAAAACTTAAAACGAACAGTGATTACTCCGTATAAGAAAGGGGCTTTTCTTCCTCAACGCCTCGCACTTTACGCTAAAGTTTGAATCTTTCTCTTAACTCTACTTCTTAAAACAGTAAAAAACTTTAGCGTAAAGAGCGGGGCGCTGAGGAGGAAAAGCCCCTTTCATATACGGAGTAATTTCTGTTCGTTTTAAGTTTTAATGTCGCTCCTTACTTTCATTTAAAAAAACTTGTTTTTTTTATTTAATTTCTGGATGTTTTTTAATTAATGCATGTTTGATCTTGGCTCTCCGCACATAAATAATTAAAACAAAATATGCATCATATTTTTCTTTTTGGCTAACTGCCTTTCTCATAGTTTTAATCGGAAGATTTTGAGAAAAAAGAAGAGAGGGAGGAAGCCTGGTTGCCCTCAAATTTTCTGATTAGTTAAAAAGGCAACTAGAACTCTTGATTTTTTACGAATATTTTCATTAGTAGAAAATATACGTAATTAGTAGAAAACTTAGGTAACGAACTTCTATATTCGTATGTTTTTATTGCGTATCTGAGGGAGTTCACCCCTCATCGATACCTCGCTCTTTGCACTAAGGCTTAAATTCTGTCCCAATTCCTTAAGAATGACCCTTGAATCACAAAGGCCTTAGAATAAATAGTT
Source organism: Artemia franciscana (assembly GCF_032884065.1). Taxonomy (NCBI): domain Eukaryota; kingdom Metazoa; phylum Arthropoda; class Branchiopoda; order Anostraca; family Artemiidae; genus Artemia; species Artemia franciscana. Next base: position 2,369,633 of record NC_088877.1, read on the forward strand.
GAAATTACTAAAAGTACTTTAGCGTAAAGAGCAAGGTATTAAGAGGAGGTAAACCCCTCATATGCGCAATAATTTCTGCTCGTTTTAAGTTTTAATGCTGCTCCTCGCTTTAAGTAGAAAAAAACTTCTCATATTTATTTTTTTATTGTTTTTTTAAATAATGCTAAAAAATCCTGCGCCCACTTCGTTGAAAGTCTCTACCCCCATGGGAAGTTTTTCCATGAAAAGATCCTCCCACGTAACCCCCCCCCCCACCTCAACCCTCCCTTCCAAACCAAAAAAATACCCCTGAAAACGTCCGTACACTTCCCAGTAACCATTACTATAATGTAAACACAGGTCAAAGTTTGCAGCTTGCGGACCCTCCCAAGGGGACTGCGAGGGAGTAAGTTGTCCCCAAAGACATAGTTATTAGGTTTTTCGACTACGTTGAATAAAATTGCTATCTCAGAATTTTGATCCGGTGACTTTGAGGAACAAATGAGCGTGGGAGGGGGCCTAGGTGCCCTCCAATTTTTTTGGTCACTCAAAAAGGGCACTAGAACTTTTAGTTTCTGTTAGATTGAGCCCTCTCGTGACATTCTATGACCAGTGGGTCGATACGATCACCCCTGGAAAAAAAAACAACAAAAAAACAAAAAAACAAATAACCACGCATCCGTGATTTGTCTTCTGGGAAAAAATGCGAAATTCTACATTTTTGTAGATAGGAGCTTGAAACTTCTGCAACAAGGTTTTCTGATACGCTGAATCGTATGGTGTGATTTTCGTTAAGATTGTATGACTTTTAGGGGGTGTTTTCCCCTATTTTCTAAAACGAGGCATATTTTCTCAGGCCCGAAACTTTTGCTAGGTAAGATTAATCTTGATGAAAGTTATATATTTAAAATCAGCATTAAAATGCAATTTTCTTATGTAACTATTGGTGTCAAAATTTGATTTCCTAGAGTTTCGGTTACTATTGAGCCAGGTCGCTCCTTACCACAGTTCGTTACCACGAACTGTTTGAAAAAGAACTGTTACACCATACATCATTCAACATAAGAAAATAAACCTCACTCGAGTCTGATGAGAAGATAGAGATTTATTACGGAATATTTTTAAAGATTTTTATACTTTGGTGAAATGAAGAAGATATACTAATCAGTGGAATGAGCCATTACCAGACGTACTGTGTTGAAAGTGCATTGTGTTGAATTCACAACATTGAAATATGGATGAGGAAACAGGGAACAATGAAGATGACAACCCAAAAAATGCAATTCAGGGAGGAGTAATAGACAGAGCTGCTGATACTATGGACGATTTGGTAAACACAAATAGACAGATATGGGTTAGCGACACGAAATATAGATTAAAAAATGACCACAAATCACTGAACATTGATCAAAAGAGAGTTGTTAACAAGACTTTGGAATCAGTCTCATCACAAAAATGGTTGTATCAGGCTCTGGAGGTAGAGGAAAATCTAGGCTCATTACTTTCGTTAGAAGACTACTTTCTAAGCACTTTAAGAAAGAGGACTGCCCTGTTGTAGTATTGGCCCCTGCAGATCTTGCTGCTCATAGTATAAATGGTGTAACAATTTATCGCTCCTTAAGTTTACCTATTGATCAGCAAACAGCAGCAAAATACACAACACTCTCCACTGAACAGCTTCTTACTTTGAGAAAGACACTTGCAAAAACCCGACTTTTATTACTGACGAAGTTAGCACGGTTTCATCCCTTCCGCCTATGTAAATCCACTTAAGGCTGACTGAAATCATGTCCGTTAATATAACAGTGGTTAATGCTAACTGGCCTTTCGGAGACTTTCTCTAGTTGTGACCAGTATCTGCCGATCCCTCGTATTTGACATGTCTTGAAACCTTTAACACGTCTTGAAATCAAAAGTAGAATTGGATCAATGAGTGTATTCAGCCTATGGCAAGGATTTGAATACAATGAACTAACGATAAATATGAGAAATAAGATACGAATTAAACTCATACACTTTCTGACATTCGACTTGGTGTTTGTACAAGTGAAAATCTGAATTATCTGAACAAGAGAAAGATTGGAAACTCTTGCAGAGCTACATCTGACGAAACTGTACATCTCTACATAAAGTTAGCCACAGAGGGAAACACTCCTGTTATATTGATGCCAACCAACGAAAAGTGCATGATGGTTAGTTCAAGTTCAAGTTCAAGTTCCTTTTATTACCAATATCCATCCATTTATAAACAAAAAATATCCCAAAGGGCTCAATGGCCCGTTATTTGGGAAAAAAAACAACAAAACAAAACATAAATAACTATTAATTACATTCACACTTAAAATATATTTAGAGTCTACTCACCAATCCTCACCCGAGTACAACCGGTCTCCGCACCACCTACTTACAAAAAATAAATAAAAATAAAAAAATATATATACATCGAGGATCCAACACTCACACCACCCAAATCTAAATAAATAAATTCAATCTAAATAATTAAATAAATAAATTAAATCTTGATAACTAAACAATATAAATAACTGATCAATATTATAATTTAATTTATTTTTTTTTTATTAAAAAATTCTTCAACCGTTTCTTGAAGGATCCTATGGTACAGGACCGTCGAATCCCAACAGGAATGGAATTCCAGGCACGTCCGACAGCAACTATCAGACCAAAGTCCGAGCGCACTGCAGGGGTAGATGGCACTAGCACATCATCCCTGTTTCTAGTTTCATAAGGATTGACATTTCGAACAATTTCAAAAAGCCCGGAAAAACTTGATGGAAGGTCTCCACGGAAATACTGAAACGCAATGAAAGAGAGGTGTAATGTATGAATATCTTTAATCTTCAGAAGTTCAACAGAAATATGGGTGGTAGACTGAAGAACTTTTGCTGCTTTCAGTTGGAGATTATGTAAAGGTGTAAGTACAGATGGAAATGTTGACATCCACACTGACGAGCAGTAGCATAAATAAGGGTAAATAAGAGAGAAATATAATAGACGAAGGATAGAGAAAGGAAAGACTCGCTTCAGCTTTCGAATAATTCCAAGGCCTCGAGAAACCTTTAATCTCATTGACTCAGTATGCCGTTTGAAAGATAGATTTTCATCCAGAAGTATCCCAAGGAATCGAATAAACCGGTCAGCTGGGCGGGATATGGATCCCTTAGATGTTTTAAGCTCTGTCACTGTAGGGCAGCTTTTGCCTATGCGGGAGAATATAAGAAGAAACGATTTTTTTACATTCAAAGCTAACAAATTTGCATCAAACCAACGATATATATTTTCTGCCATCAATTGTAGCTTGAGGATAAGAGATGATTCATCAGGTGCTGCAGCCCCCAGGGTGGTGTCGTCGGCGAATGCAAAGAGTTCTTCATGTTGACCAGGCGTATCCAAGGCTTCAACCACAGCATCTCCTTTCTGGCACAAATGACAACAGAAATCAGATCATGGGTTGCTAAATAGTCGATAGAGGTCGTTGACATATATGAGGAAAAGGGATGGCCCAAGAACTGAGCCTTGTGGCACTCCATATTCGACTGGAATATGCTCATCAGAAGCTTCAACTGCAATGGATCGGCCAGTTAGGAATGAAGAAAACCAGGACAGAGCTTCTCCACGAACGCCTTGATGCGACAACTTACCAATAAGTATCTCGTGTGTGAGGCTGTCAAAAGCTTTCTTCACATCAAGGAATATTGCCGCAGGGATAAGGCCGAAGTCTAAAGACTGTCGTACAAAATGAAGAAGCATATTACATGCGTGTTCTGTTGAGCACTTCTCCCGAAAACCAAATTGGTGCCGATGAAAAAACTTCTTCGCGTCTAGGAAACTCAGCAAACGCTTTAGCATAGCCTTTTCAAATATTTTAGAAAAGACGGACAGAAGAGATATAGGCCTATAGTTCTCCGGGTCCTCCTGGTCACCTCCTTTAAATAGTGCTATCACTCGTGCCAACTTGAGACGCTGAGGGAATATTCCGAGCTTGAATGACTGGTTAACTAAGTGGCACAGTGGTGTAATAATTGAGGGAAGAATCTGTTTGATTAATTTGGCCGGAATTTGGTCGAATCCAGATGAAGAATTTTTCAATGACGAAATTATTGTTATCAGTTCCTGCTCCGTAACTGACTCAAGAACCATTGACTTTACACAGGAAGGACCGAGGAACTGCTTCCAAGTTCTAGAACTTGAAGAAGGAACCACACCTAACGCCGTTGTTTTCCCAACCTCAGCAAAAAATTTAGTCATCTGATGTCGTACTTGGTCTTCATCCAAGAAAAGCTGATTCTGAACACTAAGTGATTTAGGGAGCTTTCTAGGTCTTGCCGATGGTTGCGTAACTTCCTTAATTACATCCCAAGTTTTCTTAATATTTTTGCCGCAATCCGCAAACCTTCGGGAAAAATATGTAATTTTAGCTTTTCGAATCAGAGTTTTAAGCATTTTCCGGTATAGTTTAAAAGTCTCTAATTTAGCATCACTTGGTCTATTCCTATACTCTTTCCAAAGGTTCTGTTTTCTCTTTATTGACTTTAGTATTCCAGCTGTAGTCCATGGGGCTATGGGTGTTGATCTCTTAGAAAGACTTGGTTGGGGTGTTCGGCAATGGTGGATAAATTTCTTCTTTACTGTTTCATAAAAAAAATCAAAAGCCTTATTATAATTTTCTAAGCTCACCCTCTCAAGTATTGTAAACTCCCATGACGTAGTGAATAAATCATCTTTGAGCTTTTCGATGTTTGCTGGTGTATATCGGAATCTTGCTTTATTATCAGGGACTATTCGGCGGGCAGACCGGGGGAGTGGAAGTAAAACTCCTACTGGAAAATGATCCGATGTATCTGATAGTAGCACTTCATTTTTTACAGAATGTATAGATGAGAACACATTGTCAATTAAGGTTGCAGATTGGTTTGAAATTCGTGTTGGGATATTTATACAGGGAGTTAACCCAGACGAGATTACTAGTGCCAGTATATCACAAGCCTGACTCGATGACATATCCATCATGTCAGCGTTAAAATCACCCATTAAAATTAATTCTGCCTTTTCAGACAATACTTTCCCAAGAACAATCTCTAATATTTCCATAAATTGTTTCATTGATCCGCTTGGAGATCTGTATATTTCGCCAATTATTATCTTTTCATTGGAGCTAGTAGCCAATTCTATGAACAGAGATTCAAATACCCGTTCAATGTTTATAGACAGATCATCTCTTCTTACAACTGCCAGATTACTCAATACATAAAATCCTAGCCCCCCCTTTTTTGCTATCTTTCTATTTAGAAATATTGAATTATATCCGGGTATATCCATAAGTAGCTGGTTCTTTTCATTTAAAAAAGTTTCACATAATCCAATAATTCCAGGGCGAGAATTCTTACATATAAGCTGTATATCATCCAGGGAAGAATTCAGCCCTTGAGCATTCAAATGCACAACCCGGAGGACATCCTCCCACCGAGCCCCAACATCCCATAGCCCAAACTCCTCCACAAAATTACTATCAATCATATTATCTAAATTTTCATCAAAATTCATATTCGGTGTTCTTCCTATCGGGTTATTCAAAATTTCATTAAAATTTACTCTACGACTTTCATATTCATCTAATTTCCTTTTCGTGAGATTAGCGTCAGTCCTCGATGAAAACTCAATTTCATACATTACTACTTACCAATATAGGTGATGAATAGAGACCACGCTGTAGTCGAGTGAACACGGGTGACGTAGACATCCTAATGACAGCAAATTCATAAGGCGAAGGCACGAACTTGAATTTTCGCTCTGGAACGGAAAAATATTTACAAGTAAAAAAGTAAAGAAAAGAGTAAATAACATGGAAAGAGAGAAATATAAGAAAATAAATATATAAAAAAAACATAGATACGCACATTGCAAAAGAAAGCAAAAAAGGAGTAAATAATATAGTAAATAGAGAAAAGGAAAAATAGGACAATAACTAAAAAAAAACACACACACAGATACGGACGTTGCAAAAAAAGAGCAGCAAAATTGCATCCCCTCGCTTTACTGAGGCGAAAATACTCGATAGTTTACGTCACGCGTCAGAAGCACCATCACTAATAACTGCGGATAAAACCAAGGCGAGGGGGTCATGGCATGCATCACTGAACTTAACCCAGTTTGAGCTAGAAGTTTTTTTTGTTTCTAGCCATAGTTTAGTACCCTGTTGCATGACTTTAGTTTGAGATACTTTCTCAGCGGTTACTTTGGAATTTCGAAGCTTGTAAGCCGTACTCAAAAGTTCTTTCCGACGCTTTGCAAGTTCAGATGGTAGGTCATTACTGATGTTCTTTCCTGTGCCTTTTAGGCTACCAACACAAGCCATGATCCTATCTTTATGCCTAAGATTCAGAACAGAGACAAAAATAGGGTCCGAAACGGGGCGAGAGCTCGAGCGGGAAGGGCGCTTGGTCTTGTTTCTAATTCTGTACATTGCCGTGAATTTTATATCCTTCGAGTTTTGTACTGGCATTCCTGATAAAAAGTCGTGGACTGTCTCTTCAATATTCTCACTATCCTTATTAGGAATTCCGTGAATCAGCAGATTTTTGCGTTTTACGTACAATTCTGTACTCAAACACTGTTCTTTAACCGCTATAATTGCATTTTTCAAATCAGAATTCTCTTGTTTCAGAGCTGAATTCTCTATACGAAGATTACGTATAATGCTCGAAAGAAATGTTTCTGTCGAAGGGCTTGTCAATAGATCAATAGTCTATGTATGTGGCTTCAAGACACTTCAAACTGGTGAAATAGGGAGTGTCCCAGTGGAATTTGATGGATACGAAATGCCATATGAAATCGGCAGTTAAACCGTGCGCTTTCAAGCATTAAAGCAAGTATATCACACAAGAAGACAATTTCCACTTCAAATTGCCTTGGCCATTACAGTACACAAGTTGCAAGAACTGATTTTACAATGTGCAATTATTGACGCAGGTAGTCGTTGTTTTGGTCCAAGTATGATCTACGTCATTTTATCACGTATGACTAGTAGTGCAGGTGTACAATTAGTAGAATTCGATCCTACGAAAATTTTATTAGATTTAGATGCTTTATTGTAATATAACCGTCTGAGAAAAATTTATAGACCAGATCTTCCATTATTTGAAATACCTGTAACATATTTGAGAACCTTCCCAGTTGAAGCATCTGTGCCTACTGAGTGTGAATGTCATTCCAAAAATTATATTAGAAAGTGCCCTACCTGAAAAACCACTAAGTTCGAAGAAAAAAAAAGCATCGGATATTTCTACGAACATACACAAATCTATATCAACACAAGGACTGTCAAGGCTCCAAATATTATTTTTGGAGAGAAAGAACAAAGATTCAAAACAGATTTATGAGTGAAAAGGAAGTTCAAGACTGATTTGATAGCTGATGAAGCAAAAGGCAAGCAAGACGTTACTGCTAAAAAACAGATGAGAGTCCGCTGTAAGAAAAGGTAAAAAAGGTCAAAAGGGCACATCAGCAATAATTTTGGAACAGCTTAGCATATAAAAGTGAAACTTCCAGGGCATCATGATGGGGATATTCAACTGACCAAATGACAACATGTACATCCTATTACCACTATTACCACTGATGTCACTACTGTTACTATTACTACTAACAAAACACTAACACTGTTGCTACTTCTCTTACTACCACCGCAGCTATTATGATACAATTACTATTAAGGCTATGTCTATGAAGGAAAAATTTGAGAGAATATTGATGGCAAAATAGAACTAAAAAAAGACACTGTATGTATTTAGATTGTCAAAAGAGCGTATCTTAAGAATTGATTTGTGTATTATGTTAGAACTATCAGAGTATACTTAAAAGAGAAGATTAAATGGCCAAAATACGATACATTCACTTTTCTGCAAATACTATTACCTCTGCTGCGTTTACTAATTCTACTACAACTATTGCTCCAACGACTACTTCTATTGCAGCTACTTGTAAGGCTATAAAGATACAAATTTCAAGAAGTATATGAATATTCAGGTTATCAAAAGGACACTTCGAAAATCTCAAAGCAATGGTTCAATATATTAAGTTGAGTACTACTACTATGACTACTATTACAACTCTTCCTAAGGGTAAGAAGGTGAAATTTTCGAGGAATGTTTGGAGGGAAGGTAAATTGAATCACAACACACCATCCGTCTGAAGGTTGTCAAAAGGACATATCAGCAATATTTTAGGAACATTTTTGTGTATGAAGATGAAACTTACAAAGTTTTTGCGGGGGATATATAACTAACAAATAGATAATATATGCATCGTCGTACTACAGCTTCTGCTCTTACAACTACAATAATGGTAATATTATTATGACTGTTACTACTACTAATGCTTCTAAGGCTACTACTACTGCTAATACTTGTACTACTACTGCTAGTGTAACTACTTGTGTTAATACTGATTCTACTAAAGCTAAGGGTAGTAACGCGAAAATTTTGGGTAGTTTTGAAATTGTATTGAACTAAATCGAAACACACTTTGGCCATATAGGCTGACAAGAGGACATATCAGCAAGGCTTCAGGAATGATTGATGGTATTAAGTTGAAATTTTCATCTTGTGTTGAAGGGATGTTGAAGACAATCAATGGTACTATGTGCATACTACTACACAAGCTAAGGGTATTAAGTTGAACCTTTCAAGGAATATTTAGGTGGATATTCAACTAAATCAAAACGAAGTATGATCATGTAGATTGTCAAAAGGGTGACAAAGCAATACCTCAATAACGGCTTAAATTTCTAAATTAGACCTTTTAGTGTAAGTTGCGGTAGATCTTGAAATAGCAAAAAGCCACTATGTGCATACTTTTAATACTACTTCTACGATTACAGTAACTATTGATACTTAGGGCATTAAGTTGAAACTTTTTGGGAATATTCAGGGGTAGGTTCAATTAAACAAAAAACTAAATAAATGCAGATATTAGAAGGGTATATATGCAATATCATAGGCAACGCTGTTATATCGTAGTATAATCATTGAAATTTTTAAAGGAGCGAATTTTATACGAAATTAAAAGTTCTAGTGTCCTCTTTACGAGTCAAAATTGATTGGAGAGCGGTCAGCCTTCAACTTTAGCCTATAGTTTTCAAACACTTCTAATATAAATCTTGAGACAGCCATTTTGTTCAACATACCTGAACGGTTCAATAACTATTTCTCTAGGATTATGGGTAAGTCAACCCGCCAAAGTCTTGTAATTTGCCCATTATGCTTGAAAACGAAATGCTGCTTTAAAATTAAGTCAAAGTGCACAGTGTGTATGCTCGTTGCCAATAAGAAATTTCAGTAATATCCCAAGAAAAACTGAGAGCATTAAGTTCAAACTGTCCAAGCTACTTCTATTACTACTTCTTCTCTGACAATTTAACTAAATAAAAAGAGGGTAAGTGCATCTGGGCTGTCAAAGAGCATAGATTATTTTTTCAGGAATCGTATTAAATTTAATTTTCCAGGTCCACTAGAGGAGGTATGAAATTAAATTAAACAATTTTTATTTGCGTTAAGATATTTAGAAGGATGTATGCTTTTAAAAATTGTAGAAAAAATCTCTCTAGTATGCAAATACCAGGGCAAACTGTAAATTCTTACAGTAAAACCCAAATAGATTTAAGTATTATTTTCTTTTTGCCTGAGAAAGAATATGTCAAAAGAAAACGAACAGAGCTTTATCCACTAAATAAATTTTTCAAAAAAAGTAAAGATGGAGCAAAAGTTAAATTGAATTATCTACCAAGCGTAAAAATACTACAAATCAGGATCAACAAATAAACGAAATCCAAAACGAATAGAAATAACAATAAATAAAAGAATCGACTTAAAACCGAGCAGAAATTAACATGAATAGGGCTCACAACCGCTTTGCCTTCTCGTGGCTTGTACAGAATTTGTACTTTACTGAAGAAAATACAAATAAATGTGAATTTACAGTGTAGTATATCTGCTGATATTTATCAAATAAGGTCTGAATAATTTTCTATGTATTAAATTAAAAAAGTGAAAACATTTAAATTGTATTTTTTTTTCAGTAAAATGCGAATTATGTACTAGCATTGAAAAGGCAAAAGGGTTGTGAGCCCTATTAATGTAATTTCTGATTTTTTTTTTAGCATTTTTATTTATTGTAATGTTTGTTCGTTTTGGATGTCATTTATTTATTGATGCTGATTTGTTGTAGTCTTACGCTTAGTAGTTTATTCAATTTTATATTTGCTCATTTTTGGTTTTGTAGTGTTATTTACTTTTCCTTACAGAACTTGTTCTGTGGAGAAAAGTTTTTTAAATTGATTAAGAAAAGAACAGCGTGATTTCAGGAAGGCTACAGGATGCGTCGATAAAATTTTCATTGTTAGGTTGATAATTGAGAATTTCCTGAGTCGTCAAATTCTTTGATTCTTCAGTTTCATAGACAATGAGCAAGTGTTTGATTCAGCTGACAGAAGAGTTTCTATGATGGTTTTATCCTTATATGGTATACCACACAAATACATTAAAGTGAAGATTTCTATTTTTGAGAATAAAAACTCTGCGATTAAAGTAGAAACAAGCTTGTCTCGCATCAAATCAGAAGGTAAACAGGGTTTTGTCCTATCCCAATTTATATGGATCATTATGACAGACTTCGACTCAAGGACCACAGCAAATGCAATGGGAGAATACGGAATCAATTGGAAAAGTAAAAGTCCTCTAGACCTACACTATTTTGAAAATTCAAGCATTCCAGATGAAAATGTTAGCAAAATGAAGATGTTTTGCAAATTCAAGGTGCAAGAATAGGTTTGAAAATTAATATTAAGGAGTCCAAGTCCGTCAAACTAGGAATAACTGATGGTGAAGCGGTGGTGCTGAGTGGAGAAGATCGAGCAAGCGGACAGACCTAGGTCATTATTAATAATGAACTTTGGCACAATAAAAGTGTTAAAAGTAGAATAGCGAAGACCCAAGGTAGTTTTTCACAGTTCAAAAGAATCAGGAAGAATAGGAAGATAAGTTTTACACCAAGATTAGAACATTAGAAGCTGCAGTGATGACAGTGGTCAAGTATGGTTCGGAAGTATAGGCACTCTGAAAAACGAGGGTACGAAAAATTTGGGTTACCCCCAGTTTCCAGGGATGTAATCAGGGAAAGGTTGAGACAGTTAGGACACGTTCTGCAGACGAAAAAATATATATTGCCCAAGATCGTCCTTATCAGCGAAGCGTTTAGGTTCGAACGAAATGCAAGTCATTTTTAAATAGGATGATTTCATAAGGAAAGAATTCAGGGAAATTTCATTTTCCTTAGAGAGTGTAAAAGGGAGCCTTTGAAAACATTAGGATGGAAAATGAGCGTGCAAGGTTGTATTGGCTTCAGTCATCTTGGTAAGTAGTTAGTGGTAGTACTAGTGGCAGCAATGTCATTTAAGAATTAACATAAATCAGCTAGAACTTTACCATCCTCTAAAAATCTTCCTGGTTTTGACACCATATGCAAAGTGAGAGGCTCAAGGAGTACAGCAAATGCAAAGTGAAAGAGCTTATCAACTCTTTATAATGAGAACCGACTCCTTATGGACAAGAGCATTGCCAACTATTTATTTTGAATACACTTGATGTCTTAGAAAACAGCTGGACTAAGATATGTAAGAGCTATTGAGTTTCTGGTGACATAGTAACACAAAAATAAGATCTGCCTTGTAGCTGGCACAAAACAGAAACATTGAAAATTGCTCTTAAACTGGTTTACTTAATTCAAAATATTTGAGGAAATTCAATCTTAAACAATGAGCCAAATCTCGGTAATTATAAACTTCTTGTTTTTAGTTTGTGTTGCTAAACTATTTACAACTGAAGAGTAGCGCTCCTGCTTGTAAAGCATGGATAGTAAATATGAATCAACGAAAAAAAACTACAAGCCAATACCTAGATTCCCTAGAATCTAAAAAAATCATTTAATTTCTTTCGTTTTTGAAGAATATAGTGCTATTCAATTTTAAGGGAACTCGCCTCATCTGAAACTAGGATTTGTCTTTCTTTTTTGGTTTCAACAGAGAAGAATCTTCTTTTTATAGTTCAGGAAGGGGTAGTCCCTAAGAGTATTCTAGCCTACATGTTGAAAAAAAAAACACTGAAAATCTTTTCAAAAGAAATATTATTTGTAATCCTGGCCACTTCGGGAGTTCCTGTTATGTCACCTTCTTTGATTGACAGACTCGCCGAAACACTTCCATCATCTTTTCAATTAAATTTTATAGCTAAGCAACAAAGTCTCAATAGCTTTCATTGATAATTAGTCTCCTGGGAGAAATTAATAATTTGCTATTTGCTCTTATAATGTTCAGCCGACGTTGAGGCTCGCAAAATAATTTTTAAGTATTGAATCAATATATGTACGGTATTTCGATAGTAAATTAGTAAAAATTAAAAAAAATGCTAAAATCAAATTTTTTTCCATACTCTTATTCGCACTTTTTATTTTCTTTTCCATTGAAAACTCTTGTCGGCTAAAACTATTTTTCATTGTTTGCAAAAAAATTCACATTACAAAATGGAAAAGAAAATACTGGTGAATTCACAGATGAACAATAGTGGCTCTATTGCCAGCGAAATCCACCCAGTTATCTGCAAAAGGGTCTGGATTCAACACCAATTGTGGCACACTTTCTTATAACGAGTTGCCGTTCCCTAATAAAAAAATATCATTGGAGTAACAGACACTTACGATTCGTATGTAAGGTGAAACAATCGTTTTTGTAAGAAAAAATCTTCCCTCTGCAGTTGCTGGAGTTTTGATGCTAGATTCTATCAGGTTACTGTCTTCGTTAGCATGCTGTTCTATTGCTTCATATTGTTGATAAGGTAATAATTCTTCATTTTCAAAAAGTTCATTTGGCCTAAAACAAATTAGTTCAGAATTTAAATGTTAAAATATTTTTCGCTAACTAATAAAATTTAGAGTTGTGGTATTGATATCCAGGAGTTTCTCGAAAACTAATAAAAAAAATTGTTAACAGTAGAGAAAATTATACCAAAAACAAAACAGAGGGGTATCGTTGAATTAAGAAACTTGCAGTGAAACAACAACAGGTCAAAAATGAATTTTGCTGAAGAGTCTAATTAACATCAACTAATATTGTAAATAAGTCGCAAAACTTTGTTGTTTTTTTTCTTTTTCACCATTTAAAACTAAAGGGAGTTCTCTGGTACTTGGGGTAGTTCTCTTTGGTTCTAATTTTAGGTCATCATCTTAGTATTTTAGGCACCTTGAAAATTAAAAGTAACTAATATCAAGAATGCTGTCTATTAATTTTGGTACCCAGAAAACTGAATGAGTGGGCATGAATAGGATGACAGTATCACATGGCTAGGATGACAGCTGCCACATGGGGTGGCAGCGGAAATCATTTAACAAAAACATGACCCTGAAAAACAGGTGATTGAAATATGTATGGCAGGAGATGAATTTTTATTGGCCAGACCACTCCTCCCTCTTAACCATTATAAAAAATGTCAAGAGAAACAAATATTGATTTACTCGAAAACATCTTTGGCTACCCTACCATATTAATAATAAAAAGGTATTTTTGAAATAAAACTGAGGAAAACAGTCAAACTTACAACGGCCGGAATAATTCATTATATGAGGGCAACTACCCCCCCCCCTTAAATTAAAAATTCTCATGCTCTAGTTTGAATTTTTGTTACAGTTCTTTAAAAACAACTTTTTTAAATACGAAGACTACTAAATTTGAATAATAATGTAATTTTAAACCATAAAGAAACTATCTAAATTAGTAAAGGATTTTGTACGAAATAATTTCCTTTTGTTTTTAAGTTCAAGGTCACCCCTTAATTTGGTTTGATAAAAAAAAAAAAATTATTTAATTTTGACAGTTTTTTTAAATACAAAGTCAACACAATTTTAATTAAGAAAAATATATGACAAAAGTAAAACGCAAAATTGCAACCTAAAACAAACAAAAGTTACCGTTTTATAGCTTATTGCAAATTGCACATTTTAGGAAAAAATGTTTTGAATAAACTGGCCTGTAATAATCCAAAATATTTTTCAAATTCTGATAGCTAGCACTTATCATGAAAGTGAATTTATGAAGATTATTGAAGGTTATATTATCCTAAATCAAAAGACACTATGTGCATCCAGTTTATCAAAAAGAAGGGTATCCAGTATTTTAAGGACAGCTGAAGGTACTGAGTTGAAGCATCCAGGATATGTTAAGGTGGATGCTGAAAAATCACTGGAAGGCTCACTACCTCCTCCATTGCATGTTAGCTGCTCATCTTCAAGAAGTATTTGGTCAAAACATTGAAAAAGACAGTCTTGTTCAAATAGGCAAAAGCTCAAACAAACATGGCTATATGGATGACATAACGCCTGACAGCATTGGAGAAGGGTGCTGAACAACATTCCATTAATTTTTAACTACTCTTTTTCTAAAAATGTTCCATCAAAATTTTGAAAAAGCCTTCTTGTTCAAAATAATCAAAAGCTCAAATAACTACGCCTATGGGGATCACATTACCTCCGAGAGCTTTGGAGAGGAAAAGTAAACACAATAAAATACACTGTATGCTTACTGATTTTCAATTTAAGGTATCAGCAATATATATGTGTAGGCTAAAGGTTTTAAGTTGACTATTTCAGGAGACGTTGAAGAACTATCAGATAGTAACCAGCGCCTTACCCTTTTTAGATTTTTCCTCCCCTTAGCGCTTGAGATCATTTTGAAAAAAGTAATTTCATTCAAAATAGTCGAAAGGTCTAGTAGCTTTGCCTCAGGAGATACATAGCTTTCCAGAACCCCCAAGTGTAAATTGTGACATATTCCCTTTTTTTAAATGTAGGATCAATCATTTGGAAGAAGGAGGAATTTTGATTTTAGGTGGGTTTGAAAAGTCTGAGGGTATTAAGGTGAAATTTTGGCGAATGTCGAGGAGCATGTTAAACTAAATGCTAACACACTATATGAATCCTGTCTATCAAAAAGTTGTATCCGCAATATTACAGGAACATCTAAGGATGTTGAGTTTAAACTTTAAATGCATGTTGAAGAGGTCAAAAAGTTGTTGGAGAGCAACCTCACCTTCGGACTTTGCCTTTTTGGCTGCCCTTCCTCCTAAGATTTCTCATAAAAATCTTGGAATATCGATTTTGCTCAAAATAATGAAAAATTCAAATAACTGTTCCTCCAGAAATGATTTAACCCCCACAGCCTTTAGGGGAAACATTTAAGTTACATACTTTTCGCATTATTTATATACAAGGTTGGTTATTTCAGGAAGGCTGTATGTTTGATCCCGAGTCTCCTAAAAGGCTAAGAATATTAAAATAAAGCTCTTAGAAAAAGTTGAGGGTAATGTGAAACAAAAGCAGACCCCTTTTGGCTAAGCTTATGAGTCTTATCAGAATTTGATTTGATTAAAATATATAAATAGACGCAACTTGGCTAAAAAAAAAGTCTTACAATGACCACAAAAACAGAGCTGCAGGATATGAAGGTTAAAAAAGGAAATTTAGAAATATCAAAATCCCTATTTTTAAGGGAGGATGTGTTGCTGGGCATTTCAAATATAAGCAATAGTTGCCTGGGGCCGTTGTTCTTTTATATTCAAATATCTTTAGCCCCTCATCTTTACCAAAAATTTGGATTGCTTTGAGTAATGTAACTGTACGTGATTATTATGGTTTTAAGTTTCATCTTGTACCTATCAACTGATGGTACCCGGCAAAGCGCAGTTTAATGTCCAAACATAGCTATTACCCACCAAATCGACTCACCCAAATTACTCCCTTATCCCATCTATGGCAGTAACCCTCCTAAGTTTCTTTACATTGAACTGGGTCCAACGTGGATATCCCACTACGCCTAATGGTTATAAAATAACTACTTTTCTTAATCTGGTTGTTACAACTTGTTCGTTTCACAACATGTGCTTGTAGACAGAAAAAATGAGGTGAGAAGATAAAGTTATAGCTTAAATAATAATGGCTTTGTCTTAAGGGAAAATCAAAATGACTTATCTTACAACAGTGCTGGAAATCACAAATGTCATAACGGAATACGTGGGAGTTTCCGATGTCGAAGAATTTTTCGAAAAATTACGAATTTTCGGCGAATAAAGAAACATTCGACTGCCCAATTAAAGAAAAATATTTAGCAGCCAGATTAAGAGAAAGTACCTTACAGTATTTTGAGTCAATAAGATATAAGGAAACAAAAGACATGAACAGTGTAATTGAGTTCTCAAAACCGGATGTATTGAGAAATGTCTATCAGAAAGGCATGAAAATGAGGTATTTACTTTTAACGCATCAATCAGTTCTCGTCAATATGTGGTTAAGATTTTCATTTTAGTATGCTTGCAACTAGACAAAAGCAGAAGCGACGAAACGGTAGAAATGTACAATTACATGCGTTTAAGCAAGGGTTGCCACGGCTAATATTATCACGAATCACGAGAACTTGAAAATCTCGAGCAAGCTATTTCCTTGTCAGATATAGAAGTCCAAATTGACGGAGCGACAAAAAAGTTTTATCAAATATTTATAAATATTATTAAAAATCAAGACAATGTCAACGGTAGGATTATAGAAATTGCAGAACCTCTTCGTAAAGCTATGAGGAGCAAGGAAGGCCCAAATACATCCCCATGAACAGATTCATCCTCATTTGGCGACAAATTCAATGGTATTAGGTCATTAATGTCTTGAGACACTAAGCATACTTGACACCAACCTCCTCCTCCTGTAGAAAATAGTAGTGTAAATATGGACAAGTCAGAAATATATAGAAAAGCTATAAACCCCCTGCGGGGGCAGGAAACGACTAATCAAAACAAGCAATATAGAAACAGATTCAGTTGATATTACTATGGCAGGCCAAACAATTGTGGGGCAAAATGTCGCATCAGGATACAAAATGAAGGCTTAACGTACAATAGAACAATCCAGTGTTGACCAAAAGTTGGAAGAAACTTAGGAAGACAGGGACCAAATAATATTTAGCAAGTACCAAGCAATATTCTCCAATTTGTACCTTGGAATCGGACAGTAAATCATACGTTTGGCAAAAAAAAACCTTGGAGCGGCAAAAAGATCCCAAATACAGATACTAAATCTTTGAACAGTCTATTAGAAATGGTTTTTCCCACTAGTAATAGTAAGGAAATAAGACAATACATGGAGATGTTGTGTAGATTTTAGGGCACTAAATGCATTGAGAGTAAAAGATGTAATGATATTACCCAGAATAGACAAAATCTTGGTTCACAAAAAATTATACTAGATTCGATCTAATAGCCAGATATTGTCAAGTAGCACTATACTCAGAAACTATGCATAAAGCAATAGTAATTTCGGACGATGGCAGGACGTTCAAGTTTGAAAAAATGCGTCTATTATCTATTAGCAACAACTCTGTTATCCAATTTAGGAATTCAGTCAGTGTTGCCAACAGCGGTACAATTGTACCATTTTGGTACATTTCACCTCTAAAGGTACATTCTGGCACAATCACAAATTTCCTGGTACATTTTTACAAAATGTGGTACAATGTGGTACAATAAGATTTGACTGGAAGTCAGGACGTAGCGAGCGGAGGGAATTGTAGTTTTTTTGTTTTCTCTTCTAGAGTTTTAAGTTTTCCTTTACACATTTATTTAAGTGCCTGTTGTTGGCCTCTTGCGGTGATAATCTAGCGTGAAGCAGCAGAGCCATCTGTACGGTAGGTACAAAATAGGTGCAAGGCGCAAAAAACCCAAAATCCAAAACTCAAAAGAAACGCGACAGTGTTTATCTAATCAACGGAAGCCAGTGAGCCTAGATAATTGAGCAAGGTATGCATACAACAAAACAAAACACATGGACTTCATGCCAAGAGGCACTGGAGCAAATTATCCCCACATGAAGGAGCAGTAGGCTTAGTCATACACAAATCCTCAAGGCTCAAATTATGGGGCCATGGGTTTACCTAGAAAAATTTGTTGGAATGAGAATCTGAACTGTAAATTTTGTTTTCAGTCAGATTGTACAATTCTCTTGAAACATGACATGGTGCCCCAACATTATGAATGTGAGTGCAACATTGTCATTGTGGTGCCTTAATATTGTTGGGGTGCAAGCAACACCCAAAAACGAGAGTTTGTGTATGACTGGATAGGTTACAAAAAATCGAATGCAAAGCACAAAGCCTTGACATAGGCACATTTTTTTTTGTAGTCCAAGTAGTTCCTATGTCTCTAGATTTTGTTTCTTTACAATTAAAAAATTTCCTTCTAACACTTATGAAGCCCCACTTGGTTATGTATGTTCGAGGTCGGATCCTATCATGTAAGTTCAATCAGTCATCACATAACTTTTTGTTGGAGATTCTGTGGAAGGGGCCATACCATATACCTAACATAGCAGCAGAAAGAGTACCTAGGCTAGGCTAATCAGGATTTTTGCAGGGAAACTCATGGTCAAAACCAGGGGTCAGCTCTAGTTCATCTGAGGTATTCATTTGCACTCTCAAAGTCTCAAATATGATTTGTAGTCCACTCGGGCTGAAGCAAGATTTGGTTAATTTATTTTTTTCTGCCTGTGAACTTGTTGGGTGCAGTATGAAAACCTTGACCCTTTTATATTCACTAAGCTGAAGGGCTGTGTTATTTTTGCGTTGGGTGTGATTATAAAAGATATGTTACCCTCTCTTTGGTATTGGGGAGCCCACTGTTATAAAACAACAATATCAAAGGGTTGATTAAAAATGTGGAACCCTTTGACTCTGTAGGCCTACTACATTCCATAGGATACATTGAAGGAATTACGCTTACATGGTAATAAAAGAACATTGTTGCTCTTGATGTTTTGTTTTTTTTTAGATAGCACCAAACGAATTCTGTTTTGGGAGTATTCCAGTCAACCACAAACCCCTGATTTTTGGATACCCTATGCCAAACTCTGGGTATATCTAGCGTTTGGCATAGCCTATGCCTAAAGCTGGATACCCTATGCCAAACGCTGGATAGTTGGTGGTACCCTAACCCTAACCTACCTCACTACAGATGAATTATGATTGGTTGATTCCTGAGCTTCACTCAAATCATCAATATTTTATTGGGTCCCAGTATCCAACATTTGGCATAGTGCATCCACTATCCAGCGTTAGGCATAGAGTATATCAAACGATAGATATACCCAGCATTTGACATAGGCTTTCCCCAAATCAGGAGTTTGTCTCAGGAGTTTTTAAATAGCACTAATCGAATTCTGTTTTGGGAGTATTCCAGTCAACCACAAACCCCTGATTTTTGGATACCCTATGCCAAACTCTGGGTATATCTAGCGTTTGGCATAGCCTATGCCTAAAGCTGGATACCCTATGCCAAACGTTGGATAGTTGTTGGTACCCTATCCCTAACCTACCTCACTACAGATGAATTATGATTGGTTGATTTCTGAGCTTCACTCAAATCATCAATATTTTATTGGGTCCCAGTATCCAACATTTGGCATAGTGTATCCACTATCCAGCGTTAGGCATAGAGTATATCAAACGATAGATATACCCAGTTTTTGACATAGGCTTTCCCAAATTCAGGAGTTTGTTACCCCTCCCCCTCACGAAAATTGATCCCAAGAAGAATTCTCTTGCTATTTGCAATTGAAATGTCACCTTGAAACATGACCAATGTTATTTAGGTTAGATTAACTCCATTGTTTCAGTTTTTGTGTGAGCAATTAGTTACATTGTAAAATTGGACCTGAATAGCCATATGCATCAGTCATAACAATCAGTATAGGGTCAACGGTGGTATCTTTGTTTTCCTTACTAAGGTTTGACAGAAGTCAGCCTGTTTGGCTTAATTTCTGACTGAACGTACTGAGTATAATGAAAATAAGTGTTTGTGAAATATTCTTTGGATTTTTTTTTTGTTTTAGATGAGCAAAGAACAGCCATCTATTAACCGATTTTACAAGCCTGTTGGGAGACATGCATCTCAGACCAAAACGGCAAATATCAGTAAGGATCAGCCTCTCATTTCTACAGACCCTATTTCTCAGCCCTCTTGCAACAGACAAGAAACTGAAAGCTCACAGAACAGAATTCCAGAAACGGTCGGAAAAAGAAAAAGCATATTGATCAACAATCGTGATGCCAGTGAAGAAGACGAAAGTTCAGATATTTCGACAAACATTAGAGACCAATCTTCTCATCTGGTTATGAGGAGGGTGTTTGCATATTCAGAGGTGAGGCAGTCTGCAAGTCCTGACATAGAAAGAGAAACAGAAGGTCACCCAGAAACCTCAACTGTAGAAGCTGTTGCTGATAGTCTCGGCAGCACTTCCCAAGACAAAGAACCTTCAGTTGCTGAAGAATCGGTTGCAGAAGCTCAACATCGAACAGCTTCTGTAGCGAAGAAGGGTGCCAGAAGTAAGAAATTAGACAAGAGAACATTGACATCTAACTGGAATATTGACCCCAAGGGTAAACGCTACATCGGTAAAGGGCCCACAGGAAAGCCGCGCTGCATTTTGTGTAACATTGACTTATCAGGCAGTAGCTTCCATATTAGGCGCCATTTGAGCATTCCTACACATTTGAAAAAAGTGTCTTCGACTCTTGGTGCAGTTTCCATAGACCAGTTTACTACGGATGTTCTGGAAGCAAACGAGAACAGACTTTTGAGTAGCCAGAAAATCAGACAGGCGGAATTAATTTTAAGTGGATTTGTGGCGCGCCATAACTTGCCAATCAACATCATGAAGGAGCTTCCTGAAACCTTGAAGAGGGCTTTTCTTGACTCTGAAATTGCAAAGGGAGTTCAGTGTGGTCACACAAAAACCACACACGTGATAGATTCGATAATCGGAGAAGTAGCGTTTGATGACTTGTGCCGCCTCATGAAAAAAACTGTTTTTCTGTAATAATTGACGAGAGTACTGGTGTGAGTAATTCCAAAAGCCTACTGGTTGTAGTTCGTCACGTCGATGAAGTGAAGGAAGATCAGAGTGGTGGATGGAAGAAAGTTGTGAAAGACTCATTCTTGAAGCTGATTGAAGTACAGCAGTGCACAGCTGGAGATCTACACACAGCGTTAACAAACCTTCTGTTTAAAGAAATTGCAGTGCCAAAGCAGAATCTGATCGGTTTTGCATCAGACAATGCATCTGTCATGATGGGAGGACAAGGTGGTGTAAAAGCAAAGCTGTCGCTTGACTTATAGAACCTATTTGTCCTCGGGTGCACATGCCATTCAATCCATTTGTTTGCTAGTGCAGCAAGTCAGAAGCTCCTTGCAGACATCGAAGAATTCTGTCAGGACATCTATAATTACATTGGCAGAAGCCCCAAAGGGGCTGGAGAGTTCATCGAAATGCAGAAATTCATGGAGCTTGACGAGCATAGGATTCTGCGCCATGTCACAACTAGGTGGCTTTCCCGACTCCCAGTAGTTCTGCGCTATCTCGAGCAATGGGAATGCTTGATACTTTTCTTTCGGAGTGAAAGTTTTAAAGAAGGGAAAAAGCCAGCCAAAGCCATGGCTATTCTGGAGAAATTGCTGTCACTGATCTTCAAAGCCTATTTTGCTTTCCTAGCATACATGCTACCGTTTGTTACGGACCTGAATAGACAATTCCAGTCGGAGGAGACACAAATTCACATTCTCTACAATCGGGTTAGTGAGCTGTACAAAGCAATTGTCAGTCATTTTTTGAAGCCATTGTAGGTGGAGAAAACAGAAGCATCTCTGGTACAGCTTAGGGACCCACAGCATTTCCGAGATATGAAAGAAGTAGATTGTGGCAGTCGTGTAGAGGTCCTTTTCATCAACGAAATGATTTCGTTATCAGCTGCAACTGCTTTCAAGACAACACGCACAAAATACTTGATAGAACTGAGCGACGAAATAAGGAAAAGGTTTTTCAGTTCGAAGTACTCGTCGACTAAAAACCTGGACAGACTAGACCCAAAGATAGCAATGTCTCCCGACCATGGGAACTTGAGCATTGTCCCACTACTCGCCCAGTTTCCAAATTTGGCAAACGAAAGTGATGTAGAAAATCTTGCCAAGGAATGGAAACGTCTGCCATTTTGCTCTGATCTCAAGAAATATGCGGACTCTGACCCGGTTCATTTCTGGTGTAAAGTAGTAGAACGGTGTGATAGTCCTCAAATAAAAAGTTTTCCTTTCTTGGGTGAATTCATGATGAAAATGATGATCCTACCTCATTCTTCTGCTTGTGCTGAGAGGACTTTTTCTGCTGTCAATCTCAACAAGACCAAGTTGAGAAACAAACTCGGCACCCTGAATGCTCTTCTGGGTGCTAAGAGAGTTGTTACCAAGGACTGGAAGCCCCCAATGAGCATGGTGACACACCCTAACTGGAGAAGCACTGGAAGAGGATATAAGAAATCTGCTGCTACGAGTGCCGTTACGGTTTCTGACTCGAATGATGATCTTTAGTGCCATATAGACTTTCGATTGTAGTTTATGTCCGCCCGTCGGTCTCTCCGCGTTTTACTTGCAGTTCTAGTTTCTCGTTTTTTTTTATTATCTGAAATAAGTCAAAGTTCCTCAAATGTACCTAATTGGTTGTGTTTCGTATGTTATACGTATATTTGAGCCTATATATTTGGAAATGTCTCAATTAGTTCAGTTTTTGACGATAAAATAATAAGGTTGTCAATTGTTCGTTATTGAATAGAAATTCTGCTATTTGCGGGAGTGACTCAAAAATGGTCTCCGCAGGGGAAAGGGGATTTCCCAAATATCTTTGAAAGAAGATATCTGATACTTTGTTCTCTTTATTGTAATGTATTTCTCCGATCGTCCGCGTGTTGCGCGTAGAGCAAAAAAAATTTTGCGCAAAAAAATAGACATGGTACAATTTTTTTGATCAGTGGTACAATTTTCGGGTGTTTTGGGGTTATTTTTCTTCCAAAGCGTTGGCAACACTGAATTCAGTGATAAAAGGAAGATGAACATGAAAAAACACAGGGCTCAGGAGAAAAACGAAAACAGATACTCGTATTTTATTTAGATGACGTTATATTGCAAATGGAGAAAACAGAAGGCCATTTAAATGTACTTAAAAGTATATTAGGAAAATTCGAAAATACAGGTTTAAAACTGAAACCAAAAAACTACAAGTGGTAATTCCAAAACTGGTGTTCCTTGGCACTAGATAAATCAAGGAGCTATTTTGCCCAATCAGGTGAAATTCTCTTTCATTGAATGGTGAAAACCAGCTAAAGATCAGAAAAGCCGTAGATCAGTCTGTGGGCTGGTAAGCTATTTCAGGCATTACTTCAAAAGTTAAGGCACAACAGATAAACTTTAAACCAATCTTTTAAAAAAGATCAGGTCAATTTGACCCCCCCCCCTACTGCAATAGAGACCCTTGAGATTCTTAAGAAGGAATTATTAAGGGAACCAGTACTTAAATTACCAGATCCTTCAAAATAGTTTTGCCAGCAGACTGATACGTCATCATGTGACACAAGAGCAGTAGTATAGGACATATATTCTGATAGACAAGAGTCAATAGTCCAGTATTCAAACCCTGCCTTGATAGAGGCTGAAAGAAAATATTCAACGGTTGAAAGAGAATATTTAGTAGAAGTATTGCACGCCAAAAATTTTGACCAATTTTTTGTTAGCCAAAAAGTTTATCTTAGGTGTAGAACAAAAATTACCAATTTGGCTACATTTTATGCAAAATGGTTCAGAAAGACTAACTTGATAGGTTCTTCGATTACACAACTACGATAAGAATTCTGTTTATATAAAAGTCTGTACTAACATATTGCCGAATTTTCTTTCTAGAAACACAAGAGAAAACGTTAAATTAAATGTCACAGTTACCCTAGATAGCCCCATTGCCAATAAGAATATTTTATCGAAAAAAAAATTAGTGCCGTCACGAAGTCATTTTTATTCAACGACAAACAGCTACCAGAACCTTTCAAACACATAGTAAGGGAGCTAGGTCAGTTTGACTTAGATAAAGACAAAAATCTACTTATAAGGTATTACAGATCGTCATAGGAATATAGGAAAAATGAACTAAATGTTCTGCCAGTTATCCCAAAAACCCAAGAGGTAGAGATATTACAGATGTCAGATTCAGTAAGTGGTGGCCGTATGGGAGGTGCAAAAAAAAATTCGCAGGATAAAAGGAAATCTCTATTTTGCAAGTATATACAAAAGGTAAAAACATTCATTCGAGGATGTGAAGAATATGTTAAGAATACGAATACCTCCCCCCCCCCCCAAACTAAATGATTACATAGCACACCACTATATAGCCAAATCAATTAATAAAATTAAAAAACGAGATGTTTATTATATCCAAGTGTATACTTTGGGACCAGGAAAGTGTGGTGGCATTTAGCAAACATAGTGTAAACAATTAGGTATTTTCAACACCACCCCAAACGCCCAACATCCAAACTGATTGGCAACTAAACACAAACTAAATAACAAGAAATTAACAATTTTAATCACAAACCACGAGCTACTTAACAAATAAATGGAGAAACTAGACTGGTATTTTGAAGCTGTGATAATCAAACAGTCCGTGGTAACGAACTGTTACCTAAGGTGAACTAAGGAGCGACCCGGCTCAATAGTAACCGAAACTCTAAAAAATGAAATTTTGATACTAATAGTTCCATCAAAAGAATCTCATTTTAATGCTGATTTTAAATATATAAGTTTAATCAAGATTAGTCTTACCCATCCAAAGTTACGAGCCTGAGAACATTTGCCTCATTTTGGAAAATAGGGGGAAACACCCCCTAAGAGTCATACGATCTTAACGAAAACCACACCATCAGATTCAGCGTATCAGAGAACCCCACTGTACAAGTTCCAAGCTCCTATCTGCAAAAATGTGGAATTTCGCATTTTTTGCCAGAAGACAAATCACGGATGCGTGTTTATTTGTTTTTTTGGTTGTTTTTTTTTTCTACAGGGATGATCGTATCGACTCAGTGGTCCTAGAATGTCGTGAAAGGACTCATTCTAACGGAAATTAAAAGTTCTAGTGCCCTTTTTAAGTGACCAAAAAATTGGAGGGCACCTAGGCACCCTCCCACGCTCATTTTCCCCCAAAGTCACCAGATAAAAATTGTGAGATAGCCATTTTATTTACCATAGTAGAAAAACCTAATAACTATGTCTTTGGGGACGACTTACTCCCCTGCAGTTCCCGTGGGAGGGGCTGCAAGTTACAAACTTTTACCTATGTTTACATATAGTAATGGTTACTGGGAAGTGTACAGACGTTTTCAGGGGGATTTTTTTGGTTTGGGGGGGGAGAGAGTTGAGGGGAAGGGATACGTTGAACGATCTTTCCATGGAAGAACTTCTCATGGAGGAAGAGACTTTCAATGGAGGGGACGCAGGATTTTCTAGCATTATTTAAAAAACAATGAAAAAATAAATATGACAGGTTTTTTCTACTGAAAGTGAGGAGCAGCATTAAAACTGAAAACGAACAGACATTATGACGCATATGAGGGGTTTACCTCTTCGTAATACCTTGCTCTTTACGCTAAAGTATTTTTAGTAATTACAAATACTTATTCTACGGCCTTTGTGATTCAGGGGTCATTCTTAAGGAATTGGGACAAAATTTAAGCTTTAGTGTAAAGAGCGAGGTATTGAAGAGGGGTGAGCCCCCTCATATGCGCAATAAAAACATACGAATACAGAAGTTCACTGCGTAAGTTGATTCGTATGTTACGTATATTTTTACTAATCAAAACATTCGTAAAAATTAAAAGTTATAGTTGCCTTTTTAAGTAATCAAAAAATTGGAGGGCAACTAGGCCTCCTCCATCGCTTCATTTTTCAAATCTTTCGATTAAAACTATGAAAAAGCCATTTAGCCAAAAAAAATTAATATGCAAATTTTGTTTTAATTATTTATGTTTGGAGAGCCATGATCAAAACATGCATTAATTCAAAAACGTCCAGAAATTAAACAAAAAAAAACAAGTTTTTTTTAAAGGAAAGTAAGGAGCGACATTAAAACTTAAAACCAACAGAAATTACTCCGTATATGAAAGGGGCTTTTCCTCCTCAACGTCCCGCTCTTTACGCTAAAGTTTGAACCTTTCTCTTAACTCAACTTTTCAAAACAGTAAAAAACTTGAGGAGGAAAAGCCCTTTTCATATACGGAGTAATTTCTGTTCGTTTTAAGTTTTAATGTCGCTCCTTACTTTAATTTAATTTTTTGTTTAATAGCAAATAATGACTCAAAAATGGCACAACGTTTTTTATCGAATTTTTTATTTGAATTTTTTATCGATGTTATACCTTCTTAAAAATCCTTACAGGAAGTGGAAGAATAGACGTATTAGTAATACATACAGTAGAATTAAAAACAAAAAGATAACAGAGAAAATAAAGAATTATTGCGGCTATTTAAAAGCCCAGCTGGAGGTAAACAAACACAGAGAGATTCCACAAAACATAAGCTTATATGGATAATACTACTTTCAAATTATGTCTTTGAGGTAGTGTCTAGCAGTGATCCCTTAATAAAGACGTCCAGATTGCAGAGAAATGTCAACCAGTGAATAATCATTTTAGCCGTTTAAAACCGCTAATATGCAGGTAGGTCCTAAAGTAAGAAAACAAACTAATAACTGATAGCAGTATGTTATGATAAATTGGACCCTTATTGGCCATAAGTATGTAACCATGTTATGATGTTTTTTATTTTTTTAGAATGTGTTAAAAATACATTTCGAGGCTTTTATTTTGCTAGTCCTTCTTGGGAAAGATGGATAGCATGGCAGGAAAAACATTAGAGGGCACCTGAATTGCCCTTAGTGGTAGGAATGACCATTGAATTATAACAGGCAAGAACTGTAGAATCTTTCTGGCAAATCAAACAGTTCGTGGTAACGAACTGTAGTAAGGAGTGATCCGGCTCAATAGTAACCAAAACTCTAAAAAATTGAATTTTGATATCAATAGCTACATCAAAAGAATCGCATTTTAATGCTGATTTTAAATATATAAGTTTCATCAAGTTTAGTCTTAGCCATCAAAAGTTATGAGCCTGAGAAAATTTGCCTTATTTAGGAAAATAGGGGGAAACACCCCCTAAAAGTCGTAGGATCTTAACGAAAATGACACCATCAGATTCAGCGTATCAGAGAACCCTACTATAGAAGTTTCAAGCTCCTATCTACAAAAATGTGGAATTTTGCATTTTTTGCCCGAAGACAAATCACTGGTGCGTGTTTATTTGTTTGTTTGTTTTTTTGTTTGTTTTTTTTGTTTTTTTTCCCAGGGGTCATCGTATCGACCAAGTGGTCCTAGAATGTCGCAAGAGGGCTCATTCTAACGGAAATGAAAAGTTCTAGTGCCCTTTTTAAGTGACCAAAAAAATTGGAGGGCATCTAGGCCCCCTCCCACGCTCATTTTTTTCCCAAAGTCAACGGATCAAAATTTTGAGATTGCCATTTTGTTTAGCATAGTCGAAAATCATAATAACTATGATTTTTGGGGATGACTTGCTCCCCCACAGCCCCTGGGGGAGGGGTTGCAAGTTACAAACTTCAACCAGTGTTTACATATAATAATGGTTATTGGAAAGTGTACAGACGTTTTCAGGGTTTTTTTTTGGTTTTGGGGGTAGGGTTGAGGGAGGGGGCTATGTGGGAGGATCTTTCCTTGGAGAAATATGCCATGGGGGAAAAAAATTCAATGAAAAGGGCGCAGGACGAATCTGGTCACGTTAGAAAAAAATGTCAAATTAAGAGCTTAATATACAATGCTGGGTGTTCGGAGCCTCTCTATTATGGAGTATAATTTGAAAATAACACAACTATACGAGCGATAAAACATGTATACCACAACCATAACTCAACTAACGAAAGAACTGCTAAGAGATAACACAACTATAAAGCGAAAACAGGTGAAAACTAACGGGAAAATAAACGAACTAAGAGGTGGAAGGGGCCCAGAGAAAAAATATAATCCTTTTTCAATTTTGAGCCTAACTTCCGCAAAGGAGTAATAATGTCAGAAGCCCCGAAATACCGAATTATTTTCTTTTCAAACACTTCGTGGTAAGGAACTGTAGTAAGGGGCGACCCGGCTCAATAGTAAACGAAACTCTAAAAAATGGAATTTTGATGCTAAAAGATACATCAAAAGATTCAAATTTTTACGCTGATTCTAAATATTAAGTTTCAATTAATTTAGTCTTTGTCATCAAAAGTTACGAGCCTGAGAAAATTTGCCCTATTTTGGAAAAAAGGGGGAAACATCCATTAAAAGTCACAGAATCTTAACGAAAATCACACTATCGCATTCGGTATATCAGAGAACTCTGTAGCAAAAATTTCAAGCTCCTATCTAAAAAATGTGGAATTTTGTATTTTTTGCCAGAAGACAAATCACGGGTGCGTTTTTATTTATTTGTTTGTTTTTTTTTTGTTTTTTTCCCAGGGGTCATCTTATCAACCAAGTGGTCCTAGGATGTCGCGAGAGGGCTCATTCTAACGGAAATGAGAAGTTCTAGTGCCCTTTTTAAGTGACCAAAAAATTGGAGGGCAAATAGGCCCCCTCCCATGCTCATTTTTTTCCAAAAGTCAACAGATTAAAATTTTAAGATAGCCATTTTGTTCAACATAGTCGAAAACCATAATAACCATGTCTTTGGGAATGACTTACTCCCCCACAATCCCTGAGGGAGGGGCTGCAAGTTACAAACTTTGACCAGTGTTTACATATAGTAATGGTTATTGGGAAGTGTACAGACGTTTTCATGGGGATTTTTTGGTTTGGGGGTGGGGTTGATGGGAGAGGGCTTTGTGGGAGGATCTTTCCTTTGAGGAATATGTCACGGGGGAAGAAAAATTCAATGAAAAGGGCGCAGGATTTTCTAGCATTACTATAAAAAAAAACAATGAAAAAATAAACATGAAAACGTTTTTTCAAATGAAAGTAAGGAATAGCATTGAAATTTAAAACGAACAGAGATTATTACGCATATGAGGGGTTCTAAAAATACTTTAGCATAAAGAGCGAGGTATTTAGGAGGAGATAAATACCTCGCTCTTTATGCTAAAATATTTTTAGTGATTTCAACTATTTATTCTACGGCCTTTTTGATTCAGGGGTCATTCTTAAAGAATTGGGACAAAACTTACGATTTAGTGTAAAGAGCGAGGTATTAACGAGGGTACAAACCCCCTCGTACACATAATAAAAATATAAGAATATAAAAGTTTGTTACGTAAGTTAATTCTTAAGTTACGTATATTTTTTACTAATAAAAACGTTCGTTGAATATTAAAAGTTCTAGTAGCCTTTTTAAGTAACCGAAAAATTGGAGGGCAGCTAGGCCTCCTTCCCCACCCCTTATTTCTCAAAATCGTCTGATCAAAACTAAGAGAAAGCCATTTAGCCAAAAAAAATTAATATACTAATTTCATTTCAATAATTTATGTGCGGAGAGCCAAAATCAAACATGCATTAATTCAAAAACGTTCAGAAATTAAATAAAAAAACTAGTTTTTTTTAACTGAAAGTAAGGAGCGACATTAAAACTTAAAACGAACAGAAATTACTCCGTATATGAAATGGGTTGTCCCCTCCGCAGTCCCACGCTCTTTACGCTAAAGTTTTTAATTGTTTTAAAAAGTAGAATTGTGGCAAAGAGTCAAACTTTAGCGTAAAGAGCGAGGGACTGCGGAGGGGACAACCCATTTCATATACGGAGTAATTTCTGTTCGTTTTAAGTTTTAATGTCGCTCCTTACTTTCAGTTAAAAAAAACTAGTTTTTTTTATTTAATTTTATTCAAAATCGATCTATGACATATAAAATATTTTTGATATTCTAAATAGAAGCTTACCAAAAAGCAGCAGATGCTTACTTCAAGGAAGGAAGGGAATACTTTTCTTAAGAAAGCAGCCCCTGACTGAACCTGTCACAATAAAGGTGTCAGAAAGCACTCAGGAAAACCTGCCAGCTATTTTACTTGAGCTCTCTAATGATGTAGTTTGTTTTGTTATACGACGCCTCCCGGCTGAGTGAAATAAAAATTCGACTTTATTGTAAGTGTATGTTTTTCACTTTTGTGAAAGCAGAAATTGTCGTAACTGACCAGAGGATTAAGCTGAGATATTTTGTTGTAACTGTATAGCATGTATTACAGACCTTCATGAAGAAGTATGAGTTTTGTCCGAGTTGACATCGGAAAATCAAAGTGAGTTATCTATATAAATCTACGATACCTTGCCTCAACCCTTTCGGGAGAGTTTTTCAAAAGTATCATCATTACAATGTCTACAGGGGGGGGGACTGTTTTCCCTAGAAAGAGATAAATAGAAATATATTATTAATGACACATATCGTGGCACCGCAGGCGCATTATATTTGCCCCTTCCTCCTCAAAAAGCAGTGCACTTTTAAAACCCCCACTAGTTGTAATATCACTGAGAGAAGAAATTGCAGCGACCTTGAAAAAGCTCGACTATGATATACTACCTGACTACCTTGACTATCGACTATGATATGTAACTACTGACTACTGACGTCAGTCAGTAGTTACATTGGTTCAAACTACCACATACGCTGATACCCAAGATTATTTTGGTGACGTTCGAGCTTTTCCAATACGTATTTAGCTTTTTATTAACCTTCAGAATCTCTTATAAACTTCAGAAGCTTATGCTCAAACGACAGTGAACAGATTCGATCAAACATTATGCGATAACAAATTTTAAGAAATGAGTGACACAATTCAATAGCAACTTCCTTCTTTCCTTAATAAAGGGGGGGGGAGAGCAGGAGATTTTCCAGCAAAATTTGAAAAACTGTCAGAAATGAAATAAAAAGCATTTTTTTCGAAAGTATAAAGTAAGTAAGGAGCAATCAAATTTAAATTTAATATAAAACGAGCAGAAATTATTTCATATTTAAGAGGTGGTTACCGTTTCTTCAACCTTCACTCAAAACGCTGGAGTTTGACTTTTCATCATAATTCTTTAAGAAAGATGTGCTTTCAAAGATAGGAAACGGCCTATGTGCTCAAACACATAGGCCGTTGAATTTGGGTACAATGTGTTTAAAAAAAAACTAGAACTTTAGAGTAAAGAGCACAGGTTGAGATAAGGGCTATTCCGTTCATAAAAAAAAAAAAAATATAATTCATTTAAGTCTTAATGCTGCTTCCAACTTTCAGTTGAAATTTGATTTGATTTTCAATAAGAATGAACGAGATGCCTAAGAAAAAACGAAGGTTTTATTTAATTTTTTTCGTCCATATGGCTTACTTTTCAAAGTTTTCCTCGGGAAATGACAGATTTCTTCACTATTCTTAACCAATTAAGATAAACCTTTATGAAATTAAGATTGGGGTTCAAGATGTAATTACGTTTAGACAAACCTGATATATTGTTCTATATACGGGTGTGGTAAGGCGTTGAACTGTACAGCCTTGGCCCAAAATGGAGAACTTCTTATATTTGAGTCATATTCCCAGATATATTGCCGTTTTTTTCTCTGACAAACTGGCAATGAAGATGACAAAAGCTAAAAGCAGGTTGGATGTATTGTTGTTGTAGTGGTTATCATGCGGGTTTCAAGAATAATACTTGTTCTTCGTCTAAATAGATTGCCTAGAAATTGTTGCTACTTTACTTGGGAGTATCCTTCTGTTAAGACAAACAACAGAAAAGGAAAGAAAAAATTGGCCAAATATAACCTGAAAAATAGCAAGAAATAACATTCACTTAACTCGACTGCGAAATAAGGTCATAAGATGGGGAATCGAGGATATGAAATCAAGAAAAAAAGAATAATTTGAAGTTCGTAATGCTGAAATTTCATTTGAAAAAGATTTTAAAGAATCATTAAGATGTAAAAAGCTCTTTTGAGGCATCTAAAAAATGTTTTAGATCGGATGTAATGGGACTGCAACCAGGAATGTATTATAATCTATACCCTATGATGCATAGGATATTTAAGTTTTTCACAAAAGAAATAAGAGGGAGAAAATAGAGATAGACAACAAAGATATTTATGGATGATCGGATAAACGGGCAGTGCTACGAAATTATATATTTATGGGCCCAGAAACCAAAGTTGCTAAGAATTGCAAAAAGAACGAGCAAACGAAAGAGTATGAGGGGAAGATACTAGACCCATTAGCCCTGATTATCAGAAAAATAACCTTTTTATGGCACTTGGTATTAACCAAGTGACATATAGCAATCGCCAATTCTGTCGGTCTGTCGGTTTGTCAGTCTGTCTGTCGGTCTGTCTGTCGGTCCCAGTTTTGCTACTTTAGGCACTTCCAGGTAAGCTAGGACGACGAAATTTGGCAGGCGTATCAAGGACCAGACCAGATTAAATTAGAAATAGTCGTTTTCTCGATTTAACCATCTGGGGGGAGTGGGGGGCCCGTTAATTCGGAAAAAATAAAAAAATTGAAGTATTTTTAACTTACGAACGGTTGATCAGATCTTAATGAAATTTGATGTTTGGAAGAATATTGTGTCTCAGAGCTGTTATTTTAAATCCCGACCGGATCTGGTGACATTGGGGAGGGATTTGGGAGGGGAAAACTAAAATCTTGGAAAACACTTAAGAGTGGAGGGATCGGGATGAAACTTGGTGGAAATAATAAGCACAAGTCCTAGATACATGATTGACATAACCGAAACGGATCCGCTCTCTTTGGGGTAGTTGGGGGGGAGGTTAATTCTGAAAAATTAGAAAAAATGAGGTATTTTAACTTACGAACGGGTGATCGGATCTCATTGAAATTTGATATTTAGAAGGATATCGTGTCTCAAAGCTCTTATTTTAAATCCCACCTGGATTTGCTGACATTGGGGGGAGTTTGGGGTGGGGGAACCTAAAATCATGGAAAACGCTTAGATTGGAGGGATCGGGATGAAACCTGGTGGAAAAAGTAAGCACAAGTCTTAGATAGGTGACTTACATAATTGGAATGGATCCGCTCTATTGGGGAGGGGGGGGGGTTAATTCTGAACAATTAGAAAAAATGAAGTATTTTTAACTTACGAAGGAGAGATCGGATCTTCATGAAACTTCACATTTAGAAGGACCTCGTAACTCAGATCTCTTATTTCAAATCTCAACCGGATCCAGCGTCATTGGGGGGGGGGGGACCGGAAATCTTAGAAAATACTTAAAGCGGAGAATTCAGGATGAAACTGGATGGGAATAATAAAAACCTGTCTAAGATACGTGACTGACATAACCAGACCGGATCTGCTCTCTTTGGTGAAGTTGGGGGGGGGGGGAACTTTGAAAATTGAGGTATTTTTAACTTACGAAAGGGTGACCAGATCTTAAAGAAATTTGATATTTAGAAGGATCTTGTGCTTCAAACGTCTAATTGGGAAACTGGAATTCTTGGAAAACGTGAAAATTGGGTTATTTTTATCTTGCGAATAGGTGATCGGATCTTAATGAAATTTGATATTTAGAAGGAATTCATGTCTCAGAGCTCTTATTTCAAATCCCGACCAGATCTTTTGACATTGGGGGATGTTGGAAGGGGAAATCTTGGAAAACACTTGGAGTGGAGGAATCGGGATGAAGCTTGGTGGATAGAATAAGAAAATGTCCTTGATACGTGGTTGACGTAACATTACTGGATTCGCTTTCTTTCGGGGAGTTGGGGGGAGGGTTTCAGTGATTTGGCGAGTTTGGTGCTTCTGGAAGTGCTAGGACGATGAAAATTGGTAGGCGTGTCAGGGACCTGCACAAATTAACTTGATAAAGTCGTTTTCCCAGATTCGACCGTCTGGGGGGGGGGGCTAAAGGGAGAGGAAAAATTAGAAAAAATTAGGTATTTATAACTTACGAGTGGGTGATCGGATCTTAATGAATGTCGATATTTAGAAGGACATCGTGACTCAGAGCTCTTATTTTAAATCCTGACCGGCATTAAACCTTTTATTTTCCTTTTAAATCAATCTATTGATTCTTAGAATTTTGTTAGAGCTCATAACATATGAGCTCTTGGCTCTTAGCTCGTCTTGCCTCGTCACAAGTGCCATATGAGCTCTTGTTTGTTGTTACTTTTGTTAGATTTAAGTTATTCCCTGACTCTCTGTTTCCTTGACTCTCTGTTTCATCCCCTCGCCTTTAATATTGAATACTTCATAATAATATTTAGTTCTCCCTTTGATTTGAAAATAATATATTTTTCCCGCTGACATGCTAATTAACTTGATTAGTAACAATAAGATTACTTGACTTGATTAGCACAGTTATAATAATTCATCCTGATCAAAATCTATTTTTGGACGGCCAGACTTAAAATGAAAAATTGCCGGGTGTGGAAGGGAGAATTAGTTCTTTCTTGGGAATGACGCATTACTTTAAATATATGTTGGATAGACTGTGAAGCCCCATTTCTTATCATTATAAGTTTCAATTTTACTCATTATTTCCCCGAGAAAAACTTTGTTTTTTAAAATTAATAGCTATAAAGGTTAAAACTGTGAACTGGCTTTATTACCTGATATTTTTAGGAAAGAATTTGAACTCAGAATCCCTCCACTTTGGTTCCACCTCGATCTATATGACCCAGCAGGCACCTTGGGCTGTTAAACGGGGAGCTAATCTAAAGACAGGATATATTATGGGTATAGCCGAACAGATGGAAATACTTAGGCTATAGAGAAAATTACTTTAATGCACAAATATCAAACTTCTAGTTACCTTTTTTGTCAAGGTATATCCAACTGAGTACGAAGGGTTTTTACCCCGGAGAATGTTGGTGTAAATCCCATTAGCCCAACCCTAAGCAGTTCTCTAACCAATCGTGGACGAGCACTGAATGCAAGGCACTAACAAGTCTCCTTGTTACCCGACCAAACAGGACAACTTTCAGCAGAAAAGGTGGACATGCTAGAGAATCATCCTGCCTACATAGATACCGCTTTTTGATTTTATAACGGACATGAAAAATATACCTCTTTTATAACAGGACAATATTCACCCTCGAATTTAAATCATTTGTACAATAAAAACAGAATTTAACTTACTAACCAGCTGCCAAATTGAACCTCTTTTTTTTTATTGTCCTATTCTACTGAATAAAATGAACAAGTTCAAAATAAATTTAATCCACAAAAGAATCTTATAAAATAGTTTGTAATAAGAGAATGGACGTAAAAAGTGATTTGGACCAATATTCACCATGAGAAAAAATGGAATTCTCATGAAAATTGTTAAGCTGGCTGTATTGGCTTTTTATGCTGATTATAAAAGTATAAAAGTCTTTCAGTTTATTGTTACCCACCCAAAACCAAAAATATGAGAAATTTTGCCTGATTTTTAAAACAAGGGGAAGCATCCCCAAAAAAGCAACTTATTAAAAATTCCTTATTAGATGCATCATATCAAAGAACCCTACCGTATAAGTTTCAAGCCCCAATCTTCAAAATGTAGAATATCGTTTTTTTTCGCTTTTCAAACAGTTCCTGGTAACGAACTGTAGTTAAGGAGCGACCCGGCTCAATAGTGACCAAAACACTAAAAAACGGAATTTTTATAACAATAACTTACATTAAAAGAATTGCATTTTAATTCTGTTTTAAATATAAGTTCATTAGGTTTAGACTTACTCGTCAAAAGTTACGAGCCTGAGAAAATTTGCCTTATTTTAGAAAATAGGAGGAAACACCCTCGAAAGTCATAGAATCTTAAGGAAAATTATACCATCAGATTCAGCGTATCAGAGAACCCTGTAGTAGAAGTTTCAAGCTACTATCTAAAAAATGTGGAATTTTACATTTTCTGTCACAAGATAGATCACGGATGCGTGTTTATTTGTTTGTTTTTTTTGTTTGTTTGTTTTTTTCACCTGGAGTAATCGTATCGACCCAGAGGTCCTAGAATGTCGTGATAGGGCTCATTCTAACGAAAATTGAAAGTTCTAATGCCCTTTTAAGTCACCAAAAAGTGGAGGGCACCTAGGCCCCCTCACACACTCTTTTTTCCCAAAGTCACCGGATCAAAATTCTGAGATAGTCATTTTATTCAGCGTAGTCAAAAAACATAATAACTATGCCTTTAGGGACTACTTACTCACCCACAATCCCTATGGGAGGGGCTGCAAGTTACAAACCTTGACCAGTGTTTACATATAGTAATGGTTATTGGGAAGTGTACAGACGCTTTCAGGGGATTTGTTTGGCTGGGGGAAGGGTTGAGGGGAGGGGGTTATGTGGGGGGAAACTTTCCATGGAGGAATTCGTCATGGGGAGAGAAAATTTCCATGAAGGGGCAGCAGGACTTTTTAGCATTTTTTTAAAGAACAATGAAAAAAAAATAAATATGAAAAAGTTTTTTCATCTGAAAGTAAGGAATAGCATTAAAACTTAAAACGAACAGAAATTATTACTAATACCTCGCTCTTTACGCTGAAATAATTTATGAATTTCAACTATTTATTCTATGGCCTTTGT
This sequence comes from Artemia franciscana, assembly GCF_032884065.1. Classification (NCBI taxonomy): domain Eukaryota; kingdom Metazoa; phylum Arthropoda; class Branchiopoda; order Anostraca; family Artemiidae; genus Artemia; species Artemia franciscana. The sequence continues at coordinate 2,406,147 of NC_088877.1, forward strand.
GTTCCAGGGGTCATTCTTAAGGAATTGGGACAATATATAAGCTTTAGTGTAAAGAGTGAGGTATTGACGAAGGGGGAACCCCCTCATATACGTGATTAAAACATACGAAAATAGAAGTTCATTACTTAAGTTAATTCGTAAGTTGCGTATATTTTTACTAATAAAAACGTTCGTAAAAATTATAAGTTTTAGTTGCCTCTTAAATAACAAAAAATTGAAGGGTAACTAGGTCTACTCCCTCGCTCCTTTTTTTCTCAAAATCGTTCGATAAAAAATAAGATAAAGCCATTTAGCAATAAAAATAAATTAATATGCGAATTTAATTTTGATTATTCATGTACGGAGAGCCAAAATCAAAACATGCATTTATTCGAAAATGTTCATAAATTAAATATAAAAAACAAATTTTTTTAACGGAGTGTTAGTTGATAAGTTTAATGGTATTCTCTTATTTTTGATCTCCTAGCTAAATATACTGAATTAAAATGCATCTGATTCTGAGAGGCAGTGGATTTATTGGTAATAGTGATTAAATTAACAAACTGTCGCTCTAGGTTTATGCTTTTATGTCAAGTTCTTCGGCACCTAATAATTAACAATTGTATTTGCGCTTTAAGAGTTTGATTTTAGATTTCTATGGGTTTAACAATTTAATTATTAATTTTTTGTAAGGATGATTAGGACAGAATTGAATGGGAAGGTTTTCCCTCTTTTTCAAAATCTTTTTTGAAGTATAATTTGTTGAAGCTGTGCAAAAACAAAAAACTCTGGAATGTTATTTGTTTTTTACTTTATTTTAGTTTTGGCGTTGAAAAGGAGCTACAATTGTTTACGTGGAAATGAGTAAAAACTGAGAAATATTAACATCAGGGGCTATACCAAGTGGTTAAAAATTAAAAAAAAAACCGTTTCTTCCCTAAGTCTTTAATAGGATATTTTTCTTCAAGCGATAACAAAAAAAAAATTACTGTTTATCAAAAAGGTTACTTGATTAAATTCAAAAACAATACAGAAAACATAAACAAACAATGCAAATGCCTTTAAAAAAAAGCATAAATTTAAGGAGTGGACTCGCTTTTACTAAGGATGACAAAAATGTATGATGAGGACGATAGTAATTTACTGTAAACACTTTCGGGTGGGTGACGGTGAGTTTAATTATCTCGAATTCTTTGCCAACCTTACCGTTAATGTTGAAGTGCATACCTTCTTACGCTTCCTTCAACTCCTGCGCCCATCAGGAGACAAAGTCTTGCAAAATCTACGCACTACTCCAATAGCCCCGCGCATAGCGTCATTCAGTTGCATTCGATTTGAAAATGACGTTTTAGAAAATAAAAAAGTGAATCTTTTAGGTTTCCATAGTTGAAACCTTATACAGGAAAATTCTAAAACCCATCCCAATCAAACAAAAAGAAAAAATCGCTTTTTTCATGGTTAGCAGTGATATGTCCTCTTATTTTTTTGCCTCTATTATGGTACTGAAATAGCATAGAGACCAGTTTAAGGACTCATAAAAGATATTTCTTATATCTTATCGTTTTTTTTATTATTAAACTCGATTAGTCTGTCATAAAACGTCACATGATACACTAAAAGCGCATTGTAGGTGACCTCTCTGGAATTAGAAAATTGGGTCGGACACATGGGCTTCATAGAGAGTTAATAATGGGCACATTTATTAACTATATTTTATATTTATTTGATTTTTATTAATTTGACTTTATCAGGCTATCAAAAGTGGCACATCGTACCCAAAAATTACACTTTAGTTTTTTTTCACTTTTTTCAATAAAAAATAACAAAAAAGGGTGCTATCTAATGAAAAAACTATGCGGACAAATTTCTCTCTAACCCTGCGGAAATTTTCCTCAATGGAAAATCCCCATGGATTTTTTTCTAGCATTTGAAATAGTAACAGTATTTTTAGCTTAAAATATTCGAGAAAAATTTGTTTTTCAAATACCTTTCAAATATGCCTTCAAATATGTTTTCCACTGCCTTTCTGTCATAAACAACAAGTAGAACAATAGGGATTTTTTTTATAAGACAAGTGACACGCAAGTTTAAATGAATATTTCAATCCTATATCCAAGACCGTTTTCAGCAAAACAAATAAAAAAATGAATATAAAAGAACTCACATTAAAATACAATCTTTAAAACTAAAATATTTTCAAAACAGTCCTAGCATCATTACTTTGAGGAAGTTCAACCAGGACCCGTACCTCACCTTACCTCAGACCTTAGTTCCTCCAGAACCATCGGTGACGCATACGGCGTCGATAAAGCCTCTCCATTCGTCTCGCATTGGTGCTGCAGCGATGACGTCTTCCAATTCAGGTATTAGTGAGGTGCCGGCCGTCCTCACATCTCGGTCTTATGTTCATCTCAATGTATTTTTGGGGCGGCCTCTATTGTTTCTACCGTCTGGCTTCCATTCATAGGTTGTTCGAGGAAGACGGCTCTCTTCCATACGAAGAACGTGTCCCAGGTATCTCCACCGCCTTATTTTTAGCAACTCAATGACTGGAGGCTAACCAGTTTTTCTGCGTATTTCTGCATTTGTAATTTTTTGTTGCCAGCTTGTATTCAACATTCTTCTGAGGCTTATATTTTCAAATGCAAGGATCCTTTTTTCAAGCTGAGTGTTTATTTTCCAACATTCACTTGCGTAAAGGGGAATTGAGAGTACATTGCTGTTTAAGATTCGAAGCTTCAGTCGCATTGAATATTTATTACTTCTCCAAATAGGCTTGAATCTATTGAAGGCACCTGTAGCTTGTCCAATTCTACGTTTAATCTCGGTCGAGATTAGCGAAGTGAAAAAAGACAATTCATTCAAATGGACCACGAGGAAAAAACTAATTAAACAATTGTTGTCTTTTACGATATAACGTATCCATGACTACAGGTGTATTGTTTTTGTCTGCTTTTGTTGTAATAATAGACGGCTCTTTGCGAAGATTAGACAATGTTTTAATGTCGTGCGAAATTTTTGGCGTCAAATTAGTAGGAAACATAACTTTTTTTGGCTGCCGTAACGTGTGTCTATAAAACAAGACTTGACTTCATCTGGGTTAGAAATAGATTTGTAGTTTTTGTACAAAGAGGATTCTAGAGAGGAAATTATATCTGACACAGGAGCTTGTTTTGGTGGAAAAGAGAATTTTGGAGCTTTTTCAAGAGTTTGGATTTCCTTAGGTTCAAGAACTCTAAAGGAGAGATTAACGATAGCAGGTCCAGGAGTAGGCCTTGGAGTATAAGTGCGATAATTCATCGAAGATTCATAGCCTATCTTAAACTTTCCTATTTCTTATAAAATCGTTCCTTAGACAAGCATCAACCGTGACTAAACAAATTTATTTCTAATCTAACAGCTTGACAAAAATCAACAGTAGACAAGTTTTCCAACAAAACGTTTTCAAGATTTTCTTTCTGAAGAAATGATATGTCTCATTTTGTTTTTTGCCCTTAATAATATGGATTAAGGTTCTTAATAAGTGAAGATGAACAGGTGACATTAGGTAACGAAAAGATTGATCAGGTTGGGAGCTTCAGTTACCTTGGTAGTATTATTAGTAAAGATGGTGGGAGCAGTGAAGATGTTAAAAGTAGAATAGCTAAGGCTCAGGGTGTATTTCACAGTTAAAAAAAGTTTGGAAGAATAGAAAGATAAGTCTACAAACCAAGATTAGAATATTGGAAGCTACAGTGATGAAAGTGGTCAAATATGGCTCTGAAGCATGGGCACTCCGAAAAGCAGATGAAAATTTATTAGATATTTTCCAGAGAAATTGCATACGGATTGTTCTGGGTACCCGGAAGACTGACCGTTTTTCAAACAGCAGGCTATACAAAAAGTGTGGTTCAATCCCGCTTTCTGGGGCTATAATTAAAGAAAGTTTGAGATGGCTAGGCCACGTTCACGGATGAAGGATTACACATTACTGAAGACTGTCCTTTTTGGCCAACCGTCTGGGGCTACAAGGAAAGCAGGTCGTCCTTGTCTGGGTTGGGAGGATGTCATAAAAAAAGATTTAGAGGAAATGGGAACATACTGGGAGGATGTAAAGAGGGAGGCTTTAAATAGATTAGGTTGGAGGAGGAGCGTGTGTAGCTGTGTTGGCCTCAGGCAGCTTGGTGCTGCAGTGAGTTATTAGTAGTAGTAGTAATTGTAATTGTATTGCATGAGCAAATTGCACTTCTTATCTGGTATTTAAATGTAATTCATATCTTAAGACTTAAGAATAGGGTTTTTATTTCTGCAAGACTCTAAGAATTTTTGTTGATTGATAGTATTAGCGTTTTTTTTTTGCGTAAGCCAATAATATAAAATATATCATAGGTCAACCGTTCCCATAAGCTAGACGTAAATAGCGGCGAAGACCAAACTGCCTTTCCATCATAAATAAGTAGAACAAAATGGAAATTCTTATATAACAGAGTGGAACGCAACTTGAAATGAATATTTTGACCCTATATCTAAGGGCCGTATTCAGCAAAACAAATAAAAAAAAAACAAATATAAAAGAACACGCATTAAAATACAATCTTAAAAACTAAGATAGCAAAACAACCCTAGCATCATTACTTCAAGGAAGTTCAACCAGGACTGGGTCATCAAGCGAAGTGGAGAAAGATAATTCTTTCAAGTGGAATTAAAAGCATATACATAGAAGCTCTAAATGTCAATCTTACCTTTTGACAGCCAGCCTCAAAGGTCCATCCGGAACAAGTCGAGTGGAATTTTTTACTGTTCTTTTTTAATATAATTAATTGAATCATTTTAGTTAAATTTGTATATAAGTTATTAAGTGAGTGTTCCCCCTAATCCTTATTCAAAAAAGTATTACTATTTATTTTGACTCTAATTTCAATTGCCTCTCGAACAACCTGTTTTTGCCTAAATCATTGCTTATAAGGGAAGTTTCTTCAAAAAGGATTTTATGGCTAGGATTGTTTGAAGTGCCAGGGCTATTTTGAAAATATTTTAGTTTTAAAGAGTGTACTTTAATATGAATTGTTTAATATTCGTTTTTTCTTAATTTGTTTTGCTGAGGATGATCCTTGGGTAAAGGATGACCCTTGGATACAGCGTCGTGGTAGAATTTTTACATCAATTAAAACTTGCCAGGGATGGCAATTGGATGGGAAAAATAGACGCCTAGAGTTTCAAAACTACTTTCACCCTTTGTATCTTTTAGAGAAAAAACGAAATCTAGAAAAATTACAATTTTTTTGTAAATTAGCGTATAAGAGGTATACATTTATAAAGGGGACGGAAGTAATGCATGTTTTTCTGTAGAAAATTCATTTTACCAAGCAAAGATGGGTCTTCTAGTCCTGCCTATTAAAATTGATAACAATATAAGAGTTGGCACTGCTTATTTGTGAGATTAAATTTTTTAATCGGGGAGGGATCGGGATGGAACTTGGTGGGAAAAATAAACAGAAGTCTTAGATGCGTGATTTACATAATTGGAACGGATCCACTCCATTAGGGGGGGGGAGTTAATTCTAAAAAATTAGAAAAAATGAAGTATTTTATTCAAAACAAGAAAAACCTGAGCAAACGTGGCGAAAATGTAGCACATTTTGTCAAACAGTTCATGGTAACGAACTGTAGTGAGGAGCGACCCGGCTCAATAGTAACCAAGACACTAAAAAACAGAATTTTTATAACAATAGTTACATCAAAAGAATTTTACTTTAGTGCTGATTTTAAATATATATAGTTCATTAAGTTTAGACTTACCCATTAAAAGTTACGAGCCTGAGAAAATTTACCTTATTTTAAAAATAGGGAAAACACCACTTAAAAGTCATTTAATCTTGTGTTTCATGATGGTGTGATTTTCTTAACGAAAATCACACCGTCAGATTTAGCATATCAGAGAACCCTAAAGTAGAAGTTTCAAGCTCCTATCTACAAAAATGTGGAATTTTGTATTTTTTGCCACAAGACAGATCATGGATGCGTGTTTGTTTGTTCTTATATTTTTTGTTGTTTTTTTTTCCAGGGGTGATCACATTGACCCAGTGGTTCTAGAATTTCTTGAGAGGCCTCATTCTAACGGAAATTAAAAGTTGTAGTGCCTTTTTTAAGTGATTAAAAAAATTGGAGGGCACCTACGCCCCCTCCCACGCTCATTTTTCACAAAGTCACCAGATCTAAATTCGGAGATAGCCATTTTATACAGCGTATTCAAAAAACCTTACAACTGTGTCTTTGGGGACGACTTACTCTCCCACAGTCCCCGTGGGAGGGGTTGCAAGTTACAAACTTTGACCAGTGTTTACATATAATAATGGTTATTGGGAAGTGTACAGACGCTTTCAGCAGGATTTATTCGGTTGGGAGGAGGGGTTGAAGGGAGGTGGTTATGCGGGGAGGAACTTTTCATGGAAGAATTTATCACGGGGGAAGAAAATTTCCATGAAGAGGGCGCAGGATTTTTTAGTAATTTCTTAAGAACAATGAAAAAATAAATATGAAGAAGTTTTTTCAACTGAAAGTAAGGAGAAGCATTAAGACTTAAAACGAACAGAAATTATTACGTATATGAGGGATTCACCTCCTCCTAATACCTTGCTCTTTGCGCTAGAGTTACTTTATTAGTTTCAATTATCTATTCTACGGCCTTTGTGATTCAGTGGTCATTTTTAAGGAATTGGGACAAAATTTAAGCTTAAGTGCAAAGAGTAAGGTATTGAAAAGGGAGAGAACCCCCTCATATGCGTAATAAAAACATATGAATATAGAAGTTCGTTTCGTAAGTTCATTCGTAAGTTACGTATATTTTTCTAATAGAAACGTTCGTAAGATATTAAAACTTCTAGTTGCCTTTTTAAATAAACAAAACATTGGAGGGTAACTAGACCTACTCATCTTTCTTTTTCCAAAATCGTCCAATAAGAACTATGAGAAAAACATTTAGCCATAAAAATAAATTAATATACAATTTTCATTTTAATTATTCATTTGCGGAGAGCCAAAATCAAAACATGTATTAATCCAAAAACGTTCAGAAATTAAATAAAAAAAAGTTTTTTAACTGAAAGTAAGGAGCGATATTAAAACTTAAAACGAACAGAAATTACTCTGTATATGAAAGAGGCTGTCCCCTCTAAATGCCCCGCTCTTTACGCTGAAGTTTTTTTTACTGTTTTAACAAGTAGAGTTGAGAGAAAGAGTCAAACTTTAGCGTAAAGAGCTAAGCCGTGGGGGGTTAATTTATCGGGGGAGGGGCCAACTGCCCACTCTAGCCTCTCCCCCCTTACCGACACCACTGATTAACATCACCTGTATTCATGGATGATACCATATTATCTTATGGAAAGGTTTTCATAAAAGGGGGCCCAACAACTAAAAAGAAAATATAAATAACCTAAAAACGTGATTTATTATGAGTCAAGCCCCGTTTATACCTACAGTAAATTGAATGACATCTCAATTGACAAACAATGAGGTCTTAGTTATTCAAGTAAATTTTTTGGGAACTTTTGTATATTTTGACCGATCTTGATCCTCAAGATCGGTCAAAATATGTCTCAAAATATGTCTAGTATTGGACAAGACCCAAAATATTCAAATTTATTAGAGCCCTGATAAATTACTAAAGAGCGAAATTTGAAAAGACGAGACTATGCATTATTTCTCTTCCAAATCCTTCGAAATATTGAATTTTGGTGCAACCACAAAGTTTGAAATAGAAATATAATTCATAATTACTTAGTATAAGAGCAAATAGTAGAATAGAGATTTGTTCAAGCTCAAATTCTACAAACTCTCCAAACGATTTTATTATCACTGTTAAAAAGCTGAATTCTTCAGAAATATTGAGTTCAAGTGCACGGGGAGAAGATTTGTCTTACAAAAAAAAGAACAAAAAAGCTGGAATCTGTCAACAGTTTGTAGAAAAAAAGGGTATGTTTTATTTTGAATTCTTACTTAAAGAGATATTTTTTATACATTAGTTAGCGTATCAAACACCAAACACCAAAAGTAGTTTGAAACTTGTTAAACATTTTTTTCTCAGACAAGTAGAAACCCACTGATTACTTATCTATCGAAACACTCTTTTTAAAAAACATGGGTTAAATAACAAACTAAGAATACATACATTTTCACTATCCGATAGTAATTCTCCTTTTGATTGCGGAAAAACACCCAGGGCCTAATATATAGGTCTAAATAAGAACTGAATTATTTGACATAACTCAGCCCAGAAAAATACCCCGACCAGAAAAATACCCGAATTTGACATTGTTCCATCCTTTTATAATCAGAGCGCCAGATTTTGTATCTCGCTTATTTCGATTAGTACCCATGCTGGAAAGTACAAAAATGTTAAGGGTAGATCACATGGTAGTCGACCATGCTGAAAACGAATATCGTAGAGTGCATGTTTGCCGTTGGGATGTTTCTGAGATATAGGCGACAAATACCAAATTTGGCCTATAATGGGGTTCGACGATTCTAATTTTTTTTTAAAAATAAGATTGGTCAAATCCAGTGTACTCTTACATCAATAAAAAGAAGAGACTTGGGGCTACACGGATATGATTTTTGTAAAAAAAAAGAAAAATAGTACACTTTTTACTTCAGTTAAAAAAATAAAGCCCGTTTAATTCCGAACACATTGAGCTAAGAAAAAAGTTTAAATTATCGTATCTGGGGGGTCTGCAACTTTTTTAGCGAGTGTACCCAATAAAAGGAATTTTATTTAGTAACCTTCTACCTAGCGGGAAGTTGATACATAAACTAATCAGGAGAAATTGATAAGCAGAAGATGAAAAAAGAAAAGTGAGTCAGGTAGGCCAAGATAAAAAAAAAAACAGTTACTTCTGGTTGATTCAACATGTGATTCCGACACAAATACTGATTTGCTGATGGATGATAACGAAGAATATGACACAAATTTGGAAAATAAAAAAATTTGAAAGAAATAGAATTTTTAAAAGCACTTTTGGTGTTGTAAAGTTGGCTGGCTAAAGGAGTGTAAATTTTGTCTTGCAGAAGTAAGAGTCATAATGAAATTAATTTACAAAATTAAATATCACAAGAAACTTGGTGATACTGACTTCTTTAGATTTATAAGGACTGATCAAAAGGCATGTTACATTGATCAATCAGATTTAGTATTGGAACTTTCAGTTCTAGTGAAAATTTGTCTGACTGCTTGTCAAATGGAGCATCTGTGGTTTGAAATTGATTTGTCAATATTTAATCTAGAATAGTTGACACTTGCTGGAGAACATGTAGTAAATGTGTTTCCGTTTGTTTTTGTACTTATTTATGAAAGTAGTCAAAATTACAACACAAAGTGGCCAAAGGTACATGATCTATGTTGTACCTCTGACCAGTTGATGTATATTTTTTGACTTGTAGCATCGTTGTGCATGCCAACAACACAAACGTTGCAGTAGCCTGCGTTCGTTTTTTTTGAAGAGCTTCAAGCTGAAGGACTGAGCCAACTTTTCTGAAGTTCTCGACTTAAATTATCCCAGTACATGAGCTGGCGGATGGAGTCCACTTGTCAAAGGAGAAGATGATTATGTTACCGTTTGTTCCCTGTCTGTCAGGGTGTGACACAACGAAATTTTTCTTCGGCGTTGAGAAAGCTTCTTTCTTAAACACCGCGGCGTCTCCAACTTTTGCCTCAAAAATGGTGTCTGTGACAGAGCGGATCAAGGATGCAGATGGGAAGCTTTCAGTCGACGCGTTTAGAGAAGTGTACGACCTATTAACATCCCTGGTCGTTGAAATGTACGGTAAACAGGACTGATTCAGTTCACTGGCCAGTATAAGGGCTTAAATCTGGTGCCAGAAACAAAATGTGATTAGACTGCCACCTTCTTACGACACCTTCGAGCCATGCATACGAAGAGCCATATTCGCTACATGGGTAATCTTGTCGTCAGTATAGGCTCGGCCGAGCATTCCAGATTCATTCCATCATGGATGGAAGAAGGCTGAAGGAGGAGTAGGTGCAGTCGTCTCAAGCTGTAAACAAGCATCAAGCCTGGAAGCTTACTGCAGATACAAAAGTAAAAGATGCAGGAAAGACTGTAGCTGCTCGGAAATGAAAGGATGCTGCAGCTTATAAACCTGCCGTGGAACGAAGAGGCCATGCAGGGAGTCTGACCTTGTCCCATCTGAATTCTCGGAAGAAGAAAATGAGGAATATTTTGAAATTTTTATTTGATACCTTTTACTTTTAATTACAACAGGTCCCTAATCAGTTACTATTACCCAGTTTTACGGGCAGGCCGAGTAAGACAACTCCAGTGCGCCGACTGAATCCATCTGTGAAGCAGAATTCTTTCATGTAGTAAATAGCTCAGTCGTATCAGTGGTTAATCAGGTCCGAAAAAGGTAATTGCAGACGCCTTAGTACACCAGAAAACATATTCGTCCATTCTAAAAAAAAAAATTTTTTTACTCAATTTTTTTTAAACCTATTTTTAGTTTTAAGTGAAAGTTAAAAATTTTAAACAGTTAGGAAGTTTAAAGTATTCCAACCCTTTGGAGAAAAATTATGTCCCTTTTCATGATACGGCTACTGATCATTTAAGCGATTAAATAAAAAAAACAAGTTTTTTTTTAAATGAAAGTAAGGAGCAACATTAAAATTTAAAACGAACAGAAATTACTCCGTATATAAAAGGGGATTTTCCTCCTCAACGCCTCGCTCTTTACGGTAAAGTTTGACTCTTTCCTAACTCTACTTCTTAAAACAGTAAAAAACCTTAGCGTAAAGAGTGGGGTTTTGAGGAGGAAAAGTCCCCTTCGTATACGGAACAATTTCTGTTCGTTTTAAGTTTTATGTCGCTCCTTACTTTCATTTAAAAAACTTGTTTTTTTATTCTGGACGTTTTTTAATTAATGCATGTTTTGATCTTGGCTCTCCGCACATAAATAATTAAAACAAAATTTGCATATTAATTTTCTTTTTGGCTAAATGGCTTTCTCATAGTTTTAATCGGGAGATTTTGAGAAAAAGGAGAGAGGGAGGAAGCCTAGTTGCCCTCTAATTTCTGATTACTTAAAAAGCCAACTAGAACTTTAAATTTTTTTACGAACATTTTCATTAGTAAAAAATATACGTAATTTACGAATTAACTTACGTAACGAACTTCTCTATTCGTATGTTTTTATATGAGGGAGTTCACCCCTCGTCGATACCTTGCTCTTTAAAATAAAGCTTAAATTCTGTCCCAATTCCTTAAGAATAATCCTTGAATCACAAAGGCCGTAGAATAAATAGTTGAAATCACTAAAAATACTTTAGCGTAAAGAGCGAGGTATTAAGAGAAGATAAACCCCTCATATGCGCAATAATTTCTGCTCGTTTTAAGTTTTAATGCTGCTCGTCACTTTCAGTAGAAAAAACTTCTCATATTGATTTTTTCATTGTTTTTTTAAATAATACTAAAAAATCCTTCGCCCCCTTCATTGAAAGTCTCTTTCCCCATGAGCAGTTTTTCCATGGAAAGATCCTCCCACGTAATCCCCCCCTCAACTCTCCCTCCCAAACCAAAAAAATCCCCCTGAAAATGTCCGTACACTTCCCAGTAACCATTACTATATGTAAACACAGGTCAAAGTGTGTAACTTGATACCCCTCCCACTGGGACTGCAGGGGAGTAAGTTGTCCCCAAAGACATAGTTATTAGGTTTTTCGACTATGGTGAATAAAATGGCCATCTCAGAATTTTGATCCGGTGACTTTGAGGAATAAATAAGCGTGGAAGGGGACCTGGTACCCTCCGATTTTTTTGGTCACTTAAAAGGGCACTAGAACTTTTAATTTCCGTTAGAATGAGCTCTCTAGCGACACAGGACCACTGGGTCGATACGATCACCCCTGGGAAAAAAAACAACAACAAAAAAACAAATAAACACGCATCCGTGATTTGTCTTCGGACAAAAAATGCGAAATCCCACAGCTTTCTGGATAAGAACTTGAAACTTCGACAATATGGTTTTCTGAGACGCTGAATCTGATGGTGTGATTTTAGTTAAGGTTTTATGACTTTTAAGGGGTGTTTTCCCCTATTTTCTAAAATGAGGCAAATTTTCTCAGGCTTGTAACTTTTGATAAGTAAGACTAATCTTGATGAAATTTATATATTTAAAGTCAGTATTAAAATGCGATTTTTTATGTAACTATCGGTATCACAATTCCATTTTTTAGAGTTTCGGTTACTATTGAGCCGTGTCGCTCCTTACTACAGTTCGTTACCACGAACTGTTTGACACTACAAAAAAAAATCGCAGACCTATTAAAAATAAAAATAGTTTTATTTTTAGTTTTATACGGAATTGAATTAACTTTCTTTTAGAATATGAAAAAATATTGTTATCTTCAAGAAATTTCGAGTTTTTAGTCTTTCTTTTGGAAATTTGACTAATTTTACAGCACTTATTTTGAAACTGCAGTAAATAAAGAAAAGTAGTGTTTTTTTTTTTAATTTAAAAATCTTATTCTTGTAGATCTAGATCTCTTCTTTTGATTGATATAACATTACGCCGGATTCCTCAACCCAATAACCCGCAAAAAAATCCTGAATCGTCACACCTAGTTACAGGCTAAATTTGGCGTTTTCGGCCTATATCTCAGAAACGCTCCAACGGCAAACATGCATCCTACGATATTCGTTTTCAGCATGGTCGACTACCCTAAGATCTGTCCTCGGCATTTTTGTACCTTCCGGTATGGGTGGGTGTACGATACAGACTCTGGCACCCTGACTATTTGTTCGACTTTAACTGCTATTAAAAAAAAAGAAAAAAAAAATCTAAGACGAGCAAAAGTAAAATCTAAAAATAATTCAAACTTAAAATCGAATTAATTAAAAACAACAGAAGCTAAAATAAATCATCAGATAAAGATAACAGACACTGATACAGTTGTATCAATATCAAAAGTTCGAACTCCACTAAGAAGCGGTCCGGCTCAATAGTGACCGAAACTCTAAGAAACAGATTTTTGCTACCAATATATACATCAAAAGAATTGTATTTCTATGCTGATTTAAATATATAAGTTTTATCAAGTTTAATCTTACCCATCAAAAGTTAGGAGCCTGAAAAAATTGCTTTATTTTCGAAAAAAAGGGGGAACACCCTCTAAATGTCATAGTACCTTAATGAAAATCACACCAAGAGATTCAGCGTGTCAAAGAACCTACTAATCAGGTTTCAAGCTCCTATCTGCAAAAATGTGGAATTTTGTATTCTTTGCCAGGAGGAAGATCACGGATGCGTGTTCTGTTTATTGCTTCTTTTTTTGTTAGAAAGACCGTACGGTCCTACAATATCTTGTGAGGGTTCATTCTAATGGAAACAAAAAGTTCTAGTTCCCTTTTTAAGTGACCAAAAATTTTGGAGGGCAACTTGGTCCCCTACAACACTAATTTTTCCCCAAGATCATCGGATTAAAATTTTGAGATAGCCATTTTGTTCAGCTTAGTCAAAAAATTTAATAACTATGTCTTTGGGGACGACTTCCCACAGTCCCTGGGGGGAAGGGCTGCAAGTTACGAACTTTGCCCATTGTTTGCAAATAGTATTGGTTATTGGTAAGTATACTGACGTTTTCGTGGGATTTTTTCTGGCGGTGGGGGGTCCGGACGATGGGGTTTCTTGAGAGGATCTTTTCATGGAGAAATTTATCATGAGAGAAGAGAATTTCCATGAAGAGGGCACTGGATTTTTCAGGATCATTTAAAAAAACAATAGGAAATTATATAAAAATTTAACAAGTTTTTTTCTACTGAAAGTAAGGAGCAACATTGAAACTTAAAATGAACATAAATTATAACGTATACGAGGGGGTTTTTCCCCTCCTCAACACCTCGCTCTTTACGCTGATGTGTTTTTAGTAATTTCAAAAGAGCTATTTGTTCTAATTAAACGGCTTTTTTGATTTAGGGATTATTCTTAAAGAACTTGAGTGTAAAGAGCGAGGTAGTGACGAGAGGGCGAACCCCTTCACATGCGTAATAAAAATATACAAATATAGAAGTTTGTTACGCAAGTTAATTTGTAAGTTACGTATATTTACTACTAATAAATATGTTCGTAAATAAATTTGGAAGTTCTAGTGGTCTTTTTAAGTAATATAAAATTCGGAGGTCAAATAGGCTCCCTCCCCTGCCCCTTTTTTCTCAAAATTGTACGATCAAAACTTTGAGAAAGCCATTTAACGAAAAAAAGGAAAACTAATATGCAAAGTTCGTTTTAATTATTCATGAACGGTTAACCAAAATCAAAAGCTGCATAATTCAAAAATGTTCAATTGGATTCTTCCTCAAAGCTCTACTTTTTAAAACAATAAACAACTTTAGCGTAAAGAGCGGGGTGTTGAGGAGGGGAGAGTCCCTTTCATATACGGAATAATTTTTGTTCGTTTTCAGTTTTAATGGCGCTCCTTACTTTCAATTAAAAGAACTTAGTCTTCTTATTTAATAACCTGAAAGAAGTAGAAATAAAATGAATAATCAAGACAAAATTCGACAGAATTACCATAAACAGGAGTTTGGCTAAATATTCCCTCCTCTAACTTTAAAATTTTTAAAGTTAATTGTGTCATTTGGGTTTTATTTGAAAACTATATGCGTTTGTACAAGTGTATTGTATTAGTTTAAAACACTGAGAAAAAATAAATGAAATATGATCATTTTAAAAATCAAGATGACAAGAAAAAGCAAGAAAACAAACAGATTGTCCAAAAATAATGTTATGATTGTCCAAATAATAATGTTATGTTCTAATAGAAACCTTTAAAATATAATTGCTTTGGTTTTCAATAAAGCGCAAATGTTCTAATAGACTATAAAAGGTTGAGAGGCCGTTTTAGCTTATGATATTAGCCGTCTCCTATACATTTTAGATATAACCTATATAAACCGGGATACAAGCATTGTCTTTTGAACAAGCTAAATATTTTCCTCGGCATTCTCTAAAAGTTTTAGCTAAATGCTTTTAAGTGTTTCAAGGATATTGCAGATGTTTCATTTTGACAATCTTGATATATATGCTGTCCTCTGAATTAGTCCAAAGTCCACCTAACCATTCCCTAAAGTTTTTAATTGAATACCGTTAGCCACTCCTCTGGTGTTGTGGATAGGCTATTTTAACAATATGGATGTATATAGTGGCTTTTGATTGATTTGAATATCCCCTTTTACATCTTAACAAAGTTTCATCTTCTTGTCATTAGAAGCTCCCGAGATATTACAAATACATCCTTTTCAACACCTGTATATACATATTGTCTTTTAGTTTATTCTCCTCCATCAACCCCTGAAATTTTCAAATTAGTGACCTTAGCCATTCCTGAGTTCTTCCATATTGCTCTTTCTAAACAAGCTGAATGAACTGTTTTTTTTTAACTTTTTTTTTTATTGAACCAGAAGTACTAGCAGTAATCGCAGTGCCAAGTAGTCGCAGCTGCAGTCACAGCCTTTGCAATAGTAATAGCCTTAAAAGCATCAAGCTAATATCTTAAGCTGTTTCAAAAATATTACGGCTACACCCTTCTGATAAGCTAGATATACATTGTGTGTTTTGGTTTTATTCAACGTCCTGCTTAACATTTCCTAAGTTTCCTTTTAATGGCCTTAACATTTACGACCGCACTCAGTATCAAATTTTCCTGCCATTCAGCCTAAAAATCATCTATGCCAACAATCAGCACTTTAGATAATTCATTGCAACTCATTCCCTCCGGACTGTAGGGGTCATTTCATCCACAGAGGTATAGTTATTTCACCTTCCAGCTATTTTGTAAGGCATACCTCTCTAAAATTTTTTGTCAGCTATCTTTGAATGGAAGCTTGAAAATGGGTTTAGATAGGGACAGGCTGCCCAGCAGTTTTTTTTGTTTTTTTTTTTTAAGACATTTGAGCTTTGAATTTTCAATCGAGCGAGCCGCCTCTAAAGTTTCAACGATCAACTGTTCTATATTTGTTATATTTTATATTTTCTATATGTGCGCACTGAAGGCTTATGACTATACTACAGACCATCATAGAGCGCTGTCCCTCATCAATTTAAAAAAAAAGAGTGTTTCCACTATAAGAACTTTTTAACAAAAAAGTAAAGAACTACATAAAGCAGATTCAAGCACCAATAAAGTCGAACAATAGATTAAGTGTAAACTAACAAAAGTCACTATCAACAAGTAATCAAACAATTCGTGGTAACGTACTGTAGTAAAGATTGACCTGGCTCAATAGTAACCGAAACTTTAAAAAATGGAATATTTATACCAATAGTTACATCAAAAGAATCAAATTTTTATGCCAATTTTAAATCTATAAGTTTCTTCAAGTTTAGTCTTACCCATCAAAAGTTACGAGCCTCCTTAGTATTTTTTTACTTTAGTATTTTTACATTATTTTAGGATATAGGCTGAAATACCCATTAAAAGTCATAGAATCTTAACTAAAATCACATCACTAGATCCAGCTTATCAAAGAACACTACTGCAGAAGTTTCGAGCTCTTATCTACAAAAATGTGGAAACTTTGTATTTTTTGCCAGAAGACAGATCACTGATGCGTGTTTTTTTTTTATAGGGATAATCGTATTGACCCAGCGGTCCTAGAGTGTTATGAGAGCTCATTCTAACGGAAAATAAAAGTTCTTGTGCCCTTTTAAGTGACCTAAAAATTAAAACGGCTCCTAGGCCCTCTCCCAGGCTCATTTTCCCCAAAGTCACCGGATCTAAATTTTCAGAGAACTATTTTGTTCATCATAGTCGAAAAACCTAACATTATCTTTTTCAGGACGACCTAATGCCCAAGAGTCCTCGGGGGAGGGGCTGCATGTTACAAACTTTGACTATTGTTTACATGTAGTAATGGTTATTGGGAAATGTACAGGCATTTTCAGGAAGCCTTTTTTGTGTTGAAGAGGGAGATCGGTCAGGGGGAAGGATTACATAGGGGGATCTTTCGATGAACAAATCTATCATGAGGGAAGAGAATTTTCATGAAGGAGGTGCAGGATTTTTTTAATATTATATAAAAATATGAGAAAATAAATAAATAAAAATTTTCAACGGAAAATAAGGAGCAGCATTCAAACATAAAACGATCGAAACTTGTTACATATATGAGGGGGTCCATCTCCTCCACAATACCTCGCTCTTTACGCTGAAGTATTTTTAGTAATTACAACTATTTCGTCTGTGGCCTTTGTTATTCAGGGGCTATTATTAGAGAATTGAGACAAAATTCAAGCTTTAATGTAAAGAGTGATGTATTGATGAGAGGGGAAACCCCCTCATTTACGTAATAAGAATATACGAATATAGAAGTTCATTACGTAAGTTAATTTGTAACTTACGTATATTTATTACTAATAAACGTTCGTAAAAAAAGTTCTAGTTGCCTTTTTCAGTAACCAAAAATTGGAGGGGAACAAGACCTCATCCCCTACCCATGTTATTTCTTATCAAAATCATCCGATCATAGCTATGAAAAAGCTATTTAGCAAAAAAAAATTCAAATATTGTTTTAATTATTCATGTGCGTTGAGCCAAACTCAAAATATTCATTAATTCAAAAACGTTTAGATTTGTTAAGCCAGAGTAAGAAAGTGCGCAATAGGCTTCAAATGCCACCCATCCCCTCCCACCACCGACTTCAAGCACAAAGTTACGCTAGTTGCATCTTTTTAAAGTGGAATCATGGATGGGTAAAGAAAAAAATCAAGAATCCAGTACAACTTGATATCTGCATCTCCAAGCAGCAAACAACTTTTCGCTTTTCTTGCTATACTTTAGGCGAAAAGGCTAGCGACCAGCGACCTACTAAAATTCTTGTTTTTTTGCATAGTTAACGGTTTTATAGTAGAAAAACTGGATTGTACCATTTTAATTGTACGTGTCGAATAATTTAATGTTCTATTAAATAAAACGAACTTGTTTTGGATAAAAATAAACATGAAAGTAAAATCAAAAACTAGCAGGTATAATCGGAAATATAAGAGGGATGAAACCACCCCTTAACGATCTGATCTTTACATAATAGCTGAATTTCTGTGTTAATGGAAACGAGGGGTCGCCGAATTTAAAAATTCCCTACCCCGGCTGGTGCGTACCAAGCTTGGTGAAAGTACGCCAAACCTGGCAGAAAAAATCCAAACATTCTGGAGACTGTGCCACGCATGGCGAAACTGTGTGGCAAACGTGACACTCCGAGATAAACACCGGGTAGTAGAAAGGGGGCAGCCAATTATCGTTTTAGTACGCATTAAAATGAAACCTTTTCCGATAAAGCTAATTTGAAAGTCAGTTGGACAATATAGCTCGTGCAATTACCAGTCAGTCCTATTATTTATTTATTTATTTGAAAACCCGTCAATCATACGAAATGAAAAAGACGGAGCACGAACATATAAATATAAGAAAATATATAAGAACATATCAGAAGAGACATAACTAGAAAGAGACTCAACTAATAAAAGGGCAAACAAAATAGCACTAAAATGAATAAAACAAAAACAGATCTATTGTAAAAGGAGTTTATACCAATCGTGATCTACTATTTTAATATTGTGTCTTTAGATTACATTTTCAACTGCAACATGAGGGTCGGTTATGTGATACTTTTTAATGAGGATTGAGTTTCTGTACCAGGGAGGAAAACGTAGTAGGTATTTAGCAAAACGGAAGAAAAGCGCACGGATTTTAGACAATTCAGCCTTCGAGAATAGTTTCCAAAATGGTGCCAGGTACAGAATATGAGGTAAAACAGTAGCGTTATATAGGCTGGCAAGGAGGGGGCGGCTAAAACGAAATTTAGCAGAGACTAGGGAAGCATACGAGCCGGAGATTCGTCGATCGAGGTGTTTGATCAGTAGAAGACGTGTATGCCTTAGAGACGAGCCAATAGGGACTCCGAGGTAATTTATCTGGTCAGCAGTATTCACGAGATTTTAACCAAAAAAGCAGTGAAGGCACGTGTGGTGTTTTTTGCCAATTGAAGAGAACTATCTCGGTTTCCTAAGTGTTAAAACTGAGGCCAAGTTTTAGATATTCGGTTTTAAGCGTTTCAAAAACGTCAGAAGCTTTTTGCAATGTTCTACTTAAGTTCAAGACGTCGTCGGCGTAGCATACTAAGGAGGTGTCTATAGAGGAAAGAATGCATGAGGTTGGGCATTTATCTTGTGCTTGAAGAACATAATTATTGAACAAATGAGGGGAGGATACAGCTCCCTGGCGGGTACCCTTCAAAACGGGAATCAATTTTTCATGAGGCGTTCTCTTCATCTATTTGATGCCTTCTTGCACCAGCGGAAAGTTTATTGTATCACTAAGCCATGTGTGTCAGGAAACTCCTGCTATTCTATTAAATAATTTTTTTTTAAAGTAAAAAGTGAACCTAAAACCGAACAAAAATTATTCTGTGCGTAAATGATGGGGTCAAAACTCCCCAAAACTCCAGGTCTTGAGACCAAAACTCAAACTTATGATTTATTATTTATACAATTAATATATTGAAACTTAGGAGCAAAAAGCGGGCAACCAAGGTAACGAGGATCCAATTGGGGACGATTGTGCCACTGGATGGAACTATATCGTTTGAAACCAGAGGTTATTCAAATGGCTTTTCAATAGCATTAAGCGAATTAGATATGTCAAGATTATTCGCTCCATAGTATTTTGGCCCTATTGGGGCCAAAATTGTTGTTTTATGGCACAGTCTGGTGCAAATTGACACTTTGGCTTGCTACAAATCCTGTCGCTGCCCAAAAAAGGCAGTAGAACGTACAATATCTGCCCGAACGATCCCTCTCTCAATATTGCACCATCCTAGTGAAAAGGAGGCACCAGAATCCCTTCTTCTTGAAAAAGCTGAAAGTTTCTTATGTTTAAATATAGAAGGATTAAAACTTTTGGTGTAGGGTTGTCAGAAATTTGGCATTTGATGGTGCTTTTTTATCAGTATCTCCCTCCTTTTTAAGGGCAATCAAACAGTTCGTGGTAAAAGGAGCGACCCGGCTCAATAGTAACCAAAACTCTAAAAAATGGAATTTTGATACCAATAGCTACATCAAAAGAATTGCATTTTAATGCTGGTTTTAAATATATAAGTTTCATCAAGTTTAGTCTTACCCATCAAAAGTTAAGAGCCTGAGAAAATTTGCGTTATTTTAGAAAATAGGGGGAAACGCCCCCTAAAAGTCATAGAATCTTAACGAAAATCACACCATCAGATTTAGCGTATCAGAGAACCCTACTGTATAAGTTTCGAGCTCCTATCTACAAAAATGTGGAATTTTGCATTTTTTGCCAGAAGGCAGATCAAGGATCCGTGTTTATTTGTTTTTTTTTTTTTTTCCCAGGGGTGATTGTATCGACCCAGTTGTCCTAGAATGTTTCAAGAGGGCTCATTCTAACGAAAATAAAAAGTTCTAGTGCCCTTTTTAAGTGACCAAAAAAATTGGAGGGCACCTAGGCCCCCTCCCACGCTAATTATTTTCCCAAAGTCAACGGATCAATATTCTGAGATAGCCATTTTATTCAGCGTAGTTGAAAAACCTTATAACTATGTCTTTGGGGACGACTTTCTCCCCCACAGTCCACGTTGGAGGGGCAACAAGTTACAAACTTTGACCTGTGCTTACATATAGTAATGATTATTGGGAAATATACAGGCGTTTTCAGGAGGATTTTTTTGGTTTGTGGGAAGGGTTGAGAAGAGGGGGGTATGCTGGGGGAACTTTCCTTTGAGAATTTGTAATGGGAAAAGAAAATTTTCATGAAGGGAGAGCAGGATTTACTAGCATTATTTAAAAAAAAACAATTAAAAAATAAAAGTGAAAAAGCTTTTTCAGCTGGAAGTAAGGAACAGCAATAAAACTTAAAACAAACATTAATTATTACCCATATGAGGGGCTCACCTCCTTCTAATACCTCGCTCTTTACGCTAAAGTATTTTCAGTAATTTCAACTACTTATTCTACGGCTTTTGTGATTCAGGGGGTCATTCTTAATGAATTGGGATAAAATATATGCTTTAGTGTAAAGAGCCAGGTACTGACGATGGGGCGAATCCCCTCATATATGTAATAAAAACATGAGAATACAAAAGTTCTTTACGTAAGCTAATTTATAAGTTACGTAAATCTTTTACCAATAAAAAGATTCGTAAAAAATTAAAAGTTCTAGTTGCCTTTTTAATTAACAAAAAAATCGGGGGGCAACTAGGCTTCGTCCCCCGCTCTTTTTTTCTCAAAATCATTCGATCAAAATTATGAGAAAGCCATTGAGCCAAAAAAAAAAAAAAAAAAAATTCAAAATTCCTTTTGATTATTCCTCTGCGGAGAGCCAAAATCAAAACATGCATTGATTCAAAAACGTTCAGAAATTAAATAAAAAAAAACAAGTATTTTTAACTGAAAGTAAGGAGCGACATTAAAACTTAAAACGCACAGAAATTACTTCGTATATGAAAGAGGCTGCTTCCTCATCAACGCCCCGCTCTTTACGCTAAAGTTTTTTACTGTTTTAAAAAGAAGAATTGAGAGAAAGGGTCAAACTTTAGCGTAAAGAGCGGGGCGTTGATGAGGAAGCAGCCTCTTTCATATACGAAGTAATTTCTGTGCGTTTTAAGTTTTAATGTCGCTCCTTACTTTCAGTTAAAAAAAACTTGTTTTTTTTATTTAATTCCCTTAAAAAACCAATTATGAAAATTCTTCACAGAGTTTTTAAAAGGATGTCTTTTAGCTGCAGTTTTACGTTATAAAATAATCACGGTTTTGGTTATACGTCAAGCAATATTACGTACTTCGGGCGCATACCCGAATTGTACCTGATCTTGGTTGATATGATTCAAAAAATAGAAAAAATATATAAGAAATAAATTTCACGAAAATCTGCGAAATTTGTGGTCAGATTCCGTCGTTAGCCAGGAATAATACTAAATTTGTAAATTTTGAATGTCGGTCTGAATTTTAAAAGTAGCCTACTCTATGTTTTACTTTTACATAGTCTAAGAGAGAATTATGACTGCAACTTATCGTTATTTTGGTAAACTCTTAAGATTACGACCCTGCTAAAATTTAAAATTAGTGCAACTCCAGTTCAGCGGCAAGCTTTTGCAGAGTCAAGCTTCCATTCCTATTTTTATCTCTATCGTCATGAGAATGTCCTCGCCCTATCCTGTGACTTTTTTGAAGAAAAGAAGAAATGTCAAAAAAATTCAAACCAAAGAAAAAACGAAGAAAAATGTGCTTTATTGTAATCAAGAAATTGGATAAATTTGTTACTATGGTATCACCATACCCTGTAATGATACCATGCAATGAGGCCCACTTTAGTCATTCTGTAGAATCAATTGAAATCCCTTGTGTGTTCAAACAATGTTCAAACAAGGTACAAATTGTATACCCTTGTGCGAGAAATATGTGCAATGGGAAATAAAAGGGAAGGGGGATATCATATTCCATTACCATGGACCAAAAATCCTTGAGTGATTCTGATTCAAATTAGGGAGAGCTGAAGTAGTCTGAGCCCTCCATTTTGTCTTCAATAATATGGAATCATCAATAGTATGGGATCAATAATATCAATAATACGATTTAAATATAAAAAAGGTACAATATGCAAAATTTCGTAAAAAAAATCTGAAAGAAGTTTGAGGGAGTGTTTTTGAAAAGATTTGACCCAAAAATGGTTTTCCAGTCATGTAGCTGACAGAACGGGACTCAGAAAAGGGAAGACCCTTCCATGATTCCACTTCAAAAAAGATGCAACTTGCGTACCTTTGTGCTTGAAGTCGGTGGTGGGAGGGGATGGGTGACATTTGAAGCCTATTGCGCACTTTCTTACTCTAGCTTAACAAATTATTAAATAAAAAACAAGTTTTTTCAACTGAAAGTAAGGAGCAACGCTAAAAATTAAAACGAACATAATTTATTATAAAATTAAAGAATTCCTCCCCTCAACACCTCTCTCTTTACACTAAAGTTTTTAGTACTTTTAAAAAAGCGTCCTATTGTTCAAACTAAACGGTCCCTGTATTTCAAGAATACTTCTTAAGGAACGGGGACAATATTCAAACTTTAGCGTGAAGAGTGAGGTGTTAAGGAAGGGGAAGCCACCCTTCATATACATAATTATTTCTGTTCGTTTTAAATTTTAATGTTGCTCCTTACTTTCAGTTGAAAAAACTTGCTTTTGTTTATCTAATTCTCTAAAAGTTCCAACTTATTACCAAAATCAATTCTTGAGCTTTGATCTTCTGACAGTGTAAGATATGCCTAGCACCTTTTGATTTAGTTCAAATTTATCCTCAATATTGTGAAAGGAGTAGTGTGGTAGTAGTAGTGGTAGCATTTCTAGAGCAGGTATTTGTAATAGTAGTTTCAGCATGTAAATATTGCATTTTGGATCGTTTCTCTTATCATTTCTTGCTTAATATTTCTTATTATTTCTTATTATTATTTCTTATTATTTCTCCTATTATTTCTTCAAAATTAATATACTCAATCATTCCTGAGTTACTTCCTCTTGACAATCCGTATACACATAGTGCGATTTGATTTACTTTTGAACACTACCTACAGCAATCACTTAAAGTCTCTATTGAATGCCCTTTATCTTTTTGGAAAGTAATGTTCGAACATGAATAGCTTTCTCAATAACAAACACTATACATAAACAATGAGTAAATTCCTTAACTTATAGCCCTTGCCATGAGGACTGTTGGAAGGTTGACATCTTCAAAGGCACTATTAATGGACCTTTCAACAATGCTGAATCAAATATCTCTATAAGAAATTTAACGGATGTGTTTCGGGGAATGATAGGATTGGAGGGCCAGGGGACTGGTTGCATTCCATTTACTTTTGATTCTTAAAAAGGACACCATAACATCCAATTAAATGATGCCTGCGTGAAGTTTATACATCCACTCGTTCCTTTAAAACCTTATATGCAACGAGACATAACTAAACACCCTTGCCTTCTGGTTCAGAGGGGGTAATGTCAACCATAAAAGCATTGTTCTATGCTCTTTGGACTATTATGAACAAAATGGCTATCTCACAATTTTGATCTGATGAGTTTGGAAAAGGAGATACCAGTGAGGGAGGGGGCTAATTGCCCTCTGTCACTTTTTATTCTTAAAAGAGAATTATAACTTTATATTTTCAATCAAATGACCCTCCTCTACAAATCACATAAATTGCCGTATCTATACAAACGTGGAATGCCCTCGGTAAATAACTTACAATCCGTTCCCCCATGTACAAGGGGGTTGTGTCTATTTTTGAATAAAAGGCCACGCTGGCTAATGATGATCAAACATAAAAATGGCTAAGAAAGGAAGAAAACGAGGACAATAAATAGACAGGGAACAAATTGTGCAAATTTTTTCGGTCAAGACCTGTGCTTAACTATCCTTTCTGCGTTAATCAGAAAGGATTATCCTATTTTAGTTTAATATTTTATTTTTTGTTTTGCTTTTTATCAGCTTTATTCTGCACTGAGAGCGGTCAAGCGGAGGTTTTAACCAAAATTATTGTATATTTTATTTTTATTTTTCCACTGGCTGTTTATTGTCCTTGTTTTTTTTTTCCTTTCTTCACGATTTTATGTTTGAGGACCTGAAGGGGGTTATTCGTCTTCTGATCATTCTGACTCTTACAAAGAGCACTGGCACTTTTGATTTATAACTTAATAAGCGCCTTCCGAACCTCAAACAACCACCCTTTCCAAAAAACCTTAAATGCTCCTGGGGCACAACTTAGAACCCTTGTCTTGAGGGATGTGTTAGAAGAGGAGAGTTGTCATTCTCAACATGATAAATTATAGACTTTTTAATTACACTGAGCACAGTGGCTGTCTCAAAATGTTTGTGACGGGGGGAAGGGGGGCTGGCTGCCTTCCAATATGTTTCGAATATAAAAAAGCTAGAACTTTCAATTTCCAATCAGAAGAGCCCCTTTCGAAGATTCTACCAAAGCTCTGTCTATGTGAAGTGTCCTAGTCGAAAAAAAAAAATTCATAATAATAATACATTGTACTCACATCACTCTTTACTTAGGAAGCACTATTTTACTGTCTATGATTTATCTGTCTTTAATTCCGTGTCCTCTAAATCTTCATTTACTTTTCACGATGCAAACGAAACTAAATAATCTTTTTTTCAAAAATAATAATAAGTTGTTCCCAAGGTTATGAGCTCAGAGCAGCAATGAATACAATATTGATAAAAAAAAAAAGTCAAACAATGAGTAAAAGTAACTCATGAACAGATTTTCTACCACCATTGTCTTTTTGGACTGTTTTTTTTTTCAGCCTCTTTACCAAGAACACTGATAAAATAAATACGAAACCCGCATCAATATGTAAAAAGTTCTCTAACTTAAAGTCTTTTTCAAATCAAGGAGTTCGTGTTAACGAACTGTAAGTAAGGAGCGACGTAACTCAATAGTAGCCAAAACTCTAAAAAACAGAATATCGATTGCAATATATATACAAAAAGAATTGGCTTGTTATGCGAATTGTCAAACAGTTCGTGGTAACGAACTGTGGTAAGGAGCGACCCGGGTCAATAGTAAACGAAACTCTAAAAAACAGAATTTTGATGCTAAAAGATACATAAAAAGAATCGAATTTTTATGCTGATTCTAGATATATAAGTTTCATCAAATTTAATCTCTGTCATCAAAAGTTACGAGATGACGTACCTGAGAAAATGTGCCTTATTTTGGAAAACAGGGGGAAACACCCCCTAAAAGTCATAGAATCTTAACGAAAATTACACCATCGTGTTCAGCGTATAAGAGAACCCTATAGCAAAAATTCTACAATCAAGCTCCTATCTACAAAAATGTGGAATTTCGTATTTTTTGCCAGAAGACAGATCACGGGTGCGTGTTTATCTGTTTGTTTTTTGTTTTTTTTTTCCCCAGGGGTCATCGTATCGACCAAGTGGCCCCAGAATCTCGCAAGAGGGCTCATTCTCACGGAAATGAGAAGTTCTAGTGTCCTTTTTAAGTGACCAAAAAAATTGGAGGGCACCTAGGCCCCCTCCCACGCTAATTTTTTCCCAAAGTCAACGGATCCAAATTTTGTGATAGCCATTTTGTTCTGCATAGTCGAAAATTATATTATCTATGTCTTTGGAATGACTCACTCCCCCACAGTCCCTGGGGGAGGGGCTGCAAGTTAGAAACTTTGTCCAGTGTTTACATACAGTAATGGTCATTGGGAAGTGTACAGAGGTTTTCGGGGGGATTTCTTTGGTTTGGGGTGGGGTTGAGGGGAGGAGGCTATATGGGAGGATATTCTCTTGGAGGAACATGTCATGGGGGAAGAGAAATTCAATGAAAAGGCGTGGGATTTTCTAGCATTACTATAAAAAAAAACAATGAAAATATAAACACGAAAAAGTTTTTCAACTGAAAGTAAAGAGTAGCATTAAAACTTAAAACTAACAGAGATTATTACGCATATAAGGGGTTCTAAAAATACTTTAGCATAAAGAGCGAGGTATTTAGGAGGAGATAAATACCTAGCTCTTTATGCTAAGTGTTTTTAGTAATTTTAACTATTTATTCCACGGCCTTTCTGATTCAGGGGTCATTCTTAAAGAATTGGGACAAAACTTAAGATTTAGTGTAAAAGGCAAGGTGATAACGAGGGGACAAACCCCCTCATTAACATAATAAAAATATAAGAGCATAAAAGTTTGTTACGTAAGTTGATTCTTAAGTTACGTATATTTTTTACTAATAAAAACTTTCGTTAAAAATTAAAAGTTCTAGTTGCCTTTTTAAGTAACCGAAAAATTTGAGGGCAACTAGTCCTCCTTCCCCACCGCTTATTTCTCAAAATCGTCTGATAAAAACTAAGAAAAAGCCGTTTAGCCAAAAAAAATTAATATGCAAGTTTCATTTTACTAATTAATGTGCGGAGAGCCGAAATAAAAAATGTATTAATTCAAAAACGTTCAGAAATTAAATAAAAAAACTAGCTTTTTAAACTGAAAGTAAGGAGCGATATAAAACTTAAAACGGACAGAAATTACTCCGTATATGAAATGGGTTGTTCCCTCCACAATCCCTTGCTCTTTACGCTAAAGCTTGATTCTTTGCCACAATTCTGCTTTTTAAAACAATCAAACTTTAGCGTAAAGAGCAAGGGATTGCGGAGGGAACAACCCATTTCATATACGGAGTAATTTCTATCCGTTTTAAGTTTTAATATCGCTCCTTACTTTCAGTTTAAAAAACTAGTTGTTTTTTTTATTTAATTGTAGTGAAGAGCGACCCGGCTCAATAGTAAACGAAACTCTAAAAAAAAGAAATTTTGATGCTAATAGATACACCAAAGAATCAGATTTTTATGCTGATTTTAAATATATAAGTTTCATCGAATTTACTGTTTACCACCAATAGTTATGAGCCTGAGAAAATTTGCCTTATTTGGGAAAACGGGGGCGAAACCTGTCATAGATTCTTATCGAAAATCATATCATCGCATTCAGCGTATCAGAGAACCCTACTGTAGAGGTTTCAACCTCCTATCTACAAAAATATGGAATTTCGCATTTTTTGCCAAAAGACCGATCACGGGTGCATGTTTATTTGTTTGTTGTTTTTTTTCAGGGGAGATTGTATCAACCCAGTGGTCCTAGAAAGTCGCAAGAAGGCTCATTCTAACGGAAATTAAAAGTTCTAATGCTCTTTTTAAGTGACCAGAATTCGGAGGGCTTCTAAGCCCCCTCCCACACTCATTTTCCCCCAAAATCGATGGATCAAAATTTCGAGAGAGCCATTTTGTTCAGCATAGTACAAAAACCTAATAACTAAGTCTTTGGAGACGACTTGCTCCCTCACTTTCCCCGGGAGAGGGGCAGCAAATTACAAACTTTGACCATTGTTTACATGTAGTAATATAGTAACGGATGTTATTCTTATTAAAATTCTTTCACTTTTAGATAGTGCTCCATCTTTTTTTAAAAAATCAGACGATTTTTCTTAGGTTGTTAGCCGTTGGTAATCTTATATATTTATTAAATGAAAAAAACTACATTTTTTTAACTGAAAGTAAGGAGCGACATTAAAACTTGAACCAAACAGAAATCACATCGTATACGGAAGGGACATTTCCCTCCTTAACGCCCCGGTCTTTACGCTATCAAACTTTAGCTGTTTCTCTCAACTCTACTTTTCCAGAACAGTATGAAACTTTAGCGTAAAGAGCGGGACGTTGAGGAGGGAACAGTCCCTTTCATATACGCAGTAATTTCTGTTCGTTTTATGTTTTAATGTCGCTCCTTACTTTCAGTTAAAAAAACCTTTTTTTTTTTTCTGAACGTTTCTGAATTAATGCGTATTTTGATTTTGGCTCTCCGAACATGAATAATTAAAATGAAATTTGCGTGTTAATTTCTTTAGTTAATTTTTTGAAACAGCTCAAAAGTCGTTAACATGATATTTTTAGTTCCTTTGAAAAAAAATCCCCGCACACCAAAAGTATTGCTTAAACATTTCGTCACAGAAAGTAAATAAGATGAATGTAATGAAATAGCTGATGTCGTCAAGATGAAATTTTTAGTTCCTCAGAAAAAAAAATCCCCGCACAGCAAAAGTATTGCTTTCATTTTGAGCTATTTCATTAAATTCATCTTACTTTTTGTGACGAAATGTTAAAGCAAAAGATTAAAAAGGCTGTTTCAGCCGCAAGACAAATACGTGAAAACTAGATGCCAACTAGATAGAAAGCCTGTGGAATAAATATTTGTTTAAGGCTATCTTTGGCAAAGCTTCTCATTTTATGCAATGTTTTATTATCTAATTTTATACCACCTGCTTAAAAGAAGAGAAAGAAGGTACATAACTGTCTAATAGCAAACATTGTTTTGATACTTACTAAAAAAAAAGGGAAGTTTGCTTCAAGTGTTTGGTTATGCTTAAACTTTTAATAAGTTGATTCAAGAAAAATCTGTTATTTATTTTGTTAACACCTTATTCTAGAAATAAAACACTTACCAAAAGGATAAGAAAGGTATTTAAATATATCTATGTATTTAAAATTGTATGTACATAAATTTGTATATGTATATAAAATTGAAATTCATTAATTATATTTAATTCAAGGTAAATTTCTATATTTAATTTTTTTAACATTAAATTTTTATTCTAATATGTAAATATTGAAATACATACCACAGTTATTTTGTAAATGCATAGGTAGGCAACAAAAAAACAAGTTTCTTACTACAGTTCGTTACCACGAACTGTAGTAAGGAGCGACCCGGCTCAATAGTAACCAAAACTCTAAAAAATTGAATTTTGATATCAATAGCTACATCAAAAGAATCGCATTTTAATGCTGATTTTAAATATATAAGTTTCATCAAGTTTAGTTTTACCTATCAAAAGTTACGAGCCTGAGAAAATTTGCCTTATTTAGGAAAATAGGGGGAAACACCCCCTAAAAGTCATAGGATCTTAACGAAAATGACACCATCAGATTCAGCGTATCAGAGAACCCTACTGTAGAAGTTTCAAGCTCCTATCTACAAAAATGTGGAATTTTGTATTTTTTGCAAGAAGACAAATCACGGGTGCGTGTTTATTTGTTTGTTTGTTTTTTTTTGTGTTTTTTTTTTCTTTTCCCCAGGGGTCATCGTATCGACCAAGTGGTCCTAGAATGTCGCAAGAGGACTCATTCTAACGGAAATGAAAAGTTCTAGTGCCCTTTTTAAGTGACCAAAAAAATTGGAGGCCATCTAGGCCCCCTCCCACGCTCATTTTTTTCCCAAAGTCAACGGATCAAAATTTTGAGATAGCCATTTTGTTCAACATAGTTGAAAACTATAATAACTATGTCTTTGGGGATGACTTACACCCCCAGAATCCCTGGGGGAGGGGCTGCAAGTTACAAACTTTGACCAGTGTTTACATATAGTAATGGTTACTGGGAAGTGTGCAGACGTTTTCAGGGGGATTTTATTTTGTTTGGGGGTGGGGCTGAGGAGAGGGAGCTATGTAGGAGGATCTTTCCTTGGAGGAATCTGTCATGGGGGAAGAAAAATTCAATGATAAGGGCGCAGGATTCTCTAGCTTTACTATAAGAAAACAATGAAAAATAAACATGAAAACGTTTTTTTCAAATGAAAGGAAGAAGTAGCATTGAAACTTAAAACGAACAGAGATTATTACGCATATGAGGGGTTCTAAAAATACTTTAGCATAAAGAGCGAGGTATTTAGGAGGAGATAAATACCTTGCTCTTTATGCTAAAATATTTTTAGTAATTTCAACTATTTATTCTACGGCATTTCTGATTCAGGGGTCATTCTTAAAGAATTGGGACAAAACTTAGGATTTAGTGTAAAGAGCGAGGTATTAACGAGGGTACAAACCCCCTCGTATACATAATAAAAATATAAGGCTATGAAAGTTTGTTACGTAAGTTAATTCTTAAGTTACGTATATTTTTTACTAATAAAAACGTTCGTTAAAAATTAAAAGTTCTAGCTGCCTTTTTAAGTAACCGAAAAATTGGAGGGCAACTAGGCCTCCTTCTCCACCCCTTATTTCTCAATATCGTCTGATCAAAACTAAGAGAAAGCCATTTAGCCAAAAAAAGAATTAATATACAAATTTCATTTTAATAATTTATGTGCGGAGAGCCAAAACAAAACATGCATTAATTGAAAAACGTTCAGAAATTAAATAAAAAAAAATAATTTTTTTAGCTGAAAGTAAGGAGCGACATTAAAACTTAAAACGAACAGAAATTAATCCGTATATGAAATGAGTTGTCCCCTCCGCAATCCCTCGCTCTTTACGCTAAAGTTTGACTCTTTGCCACAACTCTACTTTTTAAAACAATTAAAAGCCTTAGCGGAAAGAGCGAGGGATTGCGGAGGGGACAACTCATTTCATATACAGATTAATTTCTGTTCGTTTTAAGTTTTAATGTCGCTCCTTACTTTCAGCTAAAAAAAATATTTTTTTTTTATTTAATTGCCACAAGAGACCACTGATGCGTGTATAATTGTTTGTTTCTCTGTTTGTTTTTTTTTTCCACGAGTGATTGTATCTAACCAGTTGTATCTAATCATGTTGCTAGACGTTTCCTTCTAACGGAAATTAAAAGTTCTAATGCCCTTTTTAAGTGACCAAAAATTGGAGGGCACCAAGGCCCCCTCCGACGCTCATTCTTTCCCAAGGTCATCGGAAGCAAATTCTGAGATATCTATGTTATTCAGCATAGTAAAAAACCTAAATACTATGTCTTTAGTGACGACTTACTCCCCCACAGTCCCCGTGGGAGGGGCTGCAAGTTACAAACTTCGACCAGTGTTTACATTTAGTAATGGTTATTATGAAGTGTACAGAGGCTTTCAGGTTTTTTTTTGTTGAGGAATAAGAGGTGTTGAAGGGAGGGGGTTATGTGGGAGGAAATTTCTATGGAGGAATTTGTCATCGGGGAAGAGAATTTCCATGAAGGGATTTCTTAGCATTTTTTTAATGAGCAATGAAAAAAATAAAAATGAAAAATTTTCATTAATTAAAAGTAAGAAGCAGCATTAAAACTTAAAACGAACAGAAATTATTACGCACATGAGGGGTTCACCTGCTCCTAATACATCGGTCTTTACGCTAAAGGAACTCTATTAATTTCAACTATTTATTATACGGCCTTTGTGATTCAATTTAATTCAATTCAATTTATTCAAATAAAACTAAAATATAACACCAATAATAATAAAGATCCTGGAAGCGAACTTGTTAAGGACCATAACCTCAAAAAATTGAAAATGAAGAAGAGAGAAAAAAAAGAAAAGAGAAAACATGGGTAACTAAAGCAAATTGAATAAGAATTTAGAGAGTTATAATATCAAAATTTTAGTACATTGTTATACAGCGTGCAAAAACTTGTGGAAAGCTCGACACTGGAGGGTATTATATTCCATTGAAGTATAGATTTATAAATGGGGGATCGCTGGACGGAACTAGAGACACACTTGGGGACAATGAAGGAGCGGTTGGATGAACGGAGACAGAGGCCTTCAGAATTATTAATATTAAAATAAGATACTAATTGAGGAAGATTTTTATGGTAAGCGGAGTATGCAAGGTAATGATTTAATTTTTTGATGATTTGTTCAAAAGGGATAATACCAAAATCGGAGTACAAGTCCTGGGTGGGATATAGTCAGGGCAGCCGAAAAACTGCTTTGATGGCACGGTTTTGGGCAGATTTTAATTTATTGGTAACTGAAGGAAATTTGTTGTCCCAAACAGATCCAGAGTATGAGATATATGGGTAAATAAAAGAGTAATAAAGGGTGACAAGGATATCGGGAGGAAGAAAATAGTTCGCACGATTAATCATACTTATCTGTCGCAAAATTATGGCTCTGATGTAGGACACGTGTGTTGCAAATGATAGGGAGGAGTCTATGTGGACACCAAGAAACTTGGCAACTTCGACCTGTGGGAGGAGATTGGTAGAATATTTTAGGCTAAGTGCTTGCTGAGCTTCATATTTTTTGTAAGGGTTTCGAAATAATACAACCTGACTTTTCTTGATGTTAATGGTCATGCAGTTAACCAGACACCACTACTGTACTCTATTCAGAAGGGTTTGAGTAGAGGCGACGACGGATGGTAAATTAGGACTGGTGATGAAAAAGTTGCTATCGTCAGCAAAAAGTACTGGGTGCACTGATGGACCCAGGTCCATAACCAAATCATTAATATAAGGGAGAAAAAGTATTGGACCAAGAACAGAGCCTTGTGGGACGCCCCTTCGGACAGGTAGGGGATGTGAAGTCAACCCACCCAGACTCACACTCTGTACCCTACCAGAGAGATAAGAGCCAAACCATGAAAAAGGAACTCCACGAATCCCTAAGTTGTTGAGTTTACTTAATAGAACACTGTAATCAACCATATCAAAGGCCTTAGAAAAGTCCAGAAATAAGCCCAATACAGTATTTTTGAGGTCAAGTTGGGAACGTATAAGCTGTGTGGCATCTATTAGTGCATGAGCAGTTCAAAATTCGGAACGGAAGCCATATTGATGAGGAGAAATCAACGAATCTGAAGAATGAATCCCAAATAAAAAGGGAGAAAGACGTCGGAACATAATTCTCTCGAGCACTTTAGATATAACTGGGAGAAGTGAGATTGGACGATAATTACTTATCTCAGACGG
Source organism: Artemia franciscana (assembly GCF_032884065.1). NCBI lineage: Eukaryota > Metazoa > Arthropoda > Branchiopoda > Anostraca > Artemiidae > Artemia > Artemia franciscana. Next base: position 2,439,361 of record NC_088877.1, read on the forward strand.
ATCGCCTTTTTTATGAATCGGGATAACAATTGCTGATTTAAATATTTCTGGGAAGACTCCATTGGTCATAGACAGGTTTGCTATGTGCACCATTGGTTCACAAACATAGGAAGATACGGTCCTAAGAAGCTTATTACTTATGCCAAAGAAGTCAGATGTACTACTATTAGAGAAAGATTCGATAGCTTGAAGCACCTCTTTACGATCAGTTGGAGAGAAAAACATGGATCCAGGATTCTTGCTAGGTTGTACTGACTGGGAGAAGGAACAGGAGTTAGCATTTGGAATATTAGTGAAATAATTATTAAAAGCATCTGGTACTGAACTTGGGTCAATTAATCTGCCACTGATGTCCTTAAGGTTAAGAGGTACAGATCTTGAATTTCTTTTTTTTGAAAGAATTTCATTTATTGTTGACAAAATTTTTTGCAAGTTCCCTTTGCAATGAGAGATTTTTGAATAATAATAATTTTTTTTGCTTCCCGGACAAGTTTGGTATATAAATTTTTGTATTTTTTATAATTAGTCAGGTCAATAACGTTACTGGTTTTGCAAGCTAACTTATATAGGTCATTTTTTCGGTATGAAGAGATTATCAGGCTATTAGACATCCAGGGGCGTAGATGGAGGGTATTTTCGTTTGATTTACGAACTGGAAAGGCTGAACTGATATGATCACTCAGTCCCTGTGTAAAACCATTTGTGGCTGAATTAACATCCTGACAATCCAAAACCTTGGACCAGTCGAAGGATTTCAAACGATCCGTGAACCTGTTCATATTCACAGTATTATATATTCTATTATACGTAGGGATTTTAGTTCTAGAGGGTTGAGTAGTTGGTAGGGAGGGTAGCGAGAGATAGATTGGAAAGTGATCTGACAGGTCAGAAAATGTTATTTTGGAGGACAGGTGGTTTCCCAGGGAAGTGGATACAAAAATGTTGTCAATTACAATAGCTGTAGACCTCAAAGGATCAACTCTAGTAGGATTAAATAAAAAAAACAAGTTTTTTTAACTGAAAGTAAGGAGCGACATTAAAACTTAAAACGAACAGAAATTACTTCGTATATGAAAGAGGCTGCTTCCTCATCAACGCCCCGCTCTTTACGCTAAAGTTTGACTCTGTCTCTCAATTCTTCTTTTTAAAACAGTAAAAAACTTTAGCGTAAAGAGCGGGGCGTTGATGAGGAAGCAGCCTCTTTCATATACGAAGTAATTTCTGTTCGTTTTAAGTTTTAATGTCGCTCCTTACTTTCAGTTAAAAAAACTTGTTTTTTTTATTTAATTTCTGAACGTTTTTGAATCAATGCATGTTTTGATTTTGGCCCTCCGCAGAGGAATAATTAAAACGAAATTTGCATTTTTTTTTTTTTTGGCTAAACGGCTTTCTCATAATTTTGATCGAATGATTTTGAGAAAAAAAGAGCGGGGGAGGAAAGCTATTTGCCCTCCGATTTTTTGGTTAATTAAAAAGGCAACTAGAACTTTTAATTTTTTACGAATATTTTTATTAGTAAAAGATATACGTAACTTATAAATTAGCTTACGTAAAGAACTTTTGTATTCTCATATTTTTATTACATATATGAGGGGGTTCGCCCACTTGTCAGATCCTCGCTCTTTACACTAAAGCTTAAATTTTGTCCCAATTCATTAAGAATGACCCCAGAATCACAAAAGCCGTAGAATAAATAGTTGAAATTACTAAAAATACTTTAACGTAAAGAGCGAGGTATTAGGAGGAGGTGAGCCCCTCAAATGGGTATTAATTTCTGTTTGTTTTAAGTTTTAATGCTGTTCCTTACTTCCAGCTGAAAGAACTTGTTCATATTTATTTTTTCATTGTGTTTTTAAATAATGCTAGTAAATCCTGCGCTCCCTTCATGGAGATTTTCTTCCCCCATGACAAATTATCGATGGAAAGTTCCCCCAGAATATCCCCCTCTTCTCAACCCCTCCCCTAACCAATTTAATCCTCCTGAAAACGCCTTTACACTTCCCAATAACCATTACTATATGTAAGCAGTGGTCAAAGTTTGTAACTTGTTGCCCCTCCCATGGGGACTGTGGGGGAGTAAGTCGTCCCCAAAGACATAGTTATAAGGTTTTTCGACTACGTTGAATAAAATGGCAATCTCAGAATTTTGATCCGTTGACTTTATTAAAATAATTAGCGTGGGAGGGGGCCTAGGTGCCCTCCAATATTTTTGGTCACTTAAAAAGGGCACTAGAACTTTTCATTTCCGTTAGAATGAGCCCTCTCGCAACATTCTAGGACCACTGGGTCGATACGATCACCCCTGGAAAAAAAAAACAAACAAAAAAACAATTAAACACGCATCCGTGATCTGCCTTCTGGCAAAAAATACAAAATTCCACATTTTTGTAGATAGGGGCTTGAAACTTCTACAGTAGGGTTCTCTGATACACTGAATCTGATGGTGTGATTTTCGTTAAGATTCTATGACTTCTAGGGGGCGTTTCCCCCTATTTTCTAAAATAACGCAAATTTTCTCGGGCTCGTAACTTTTGATGGGTAAGACTAAACTTGATGAAACTTATATATTTAAAATCAGCATTAAAATGCAATTCTTTTGATGTAGGTATTGGTATCAAAATTCCATTTTTTAGAGTTTTGGTTACTATTGAGCCGGGTCGCTCCTTACTACAGTTCGTTACCACGAACTGTTTGAAAAAGGATTGTGGGAAGAAGACCACTTGAGGTGAATGTATCAAAAAAGGTATCACAATCATTATTGTTGCTAACATTTAGTAAATTACAATTGAAGTCCCCAAAAACTATTGCCTTCTTTTGTGATAAATTAATAAAACTAGAAAAATCATCAAACAGGTTACAAAAAAAAGGGGTCGGAAGTGAGGGGGGCTTATAAAATAATGAAAAAATAAAAGAACTCTCGTCAACACTTATGTCGACGATTATTGAATAAATGCATCTATTATTTATAGGTTGCGAGACTAAGGATCCACAGTCAAATAGCCTGGTGAATTTCAGACTTGACCGGGTGTAAAAAGAAATGCCGCCAGAGGACTTGGTTAATTTTCTTTCAATATGAATAGCTTGAAAACCAGGGATGGAAAATTCATTCTTATCATCAATTTCTGAAAGCCACGTTTCCGTTATTTCAATTACGTCGAAAGGGCAGTAACCATTAATTAAAATTAAGTCTTTAAAATTAGCCCACTTATCCCGTATACTTCTGATGCTAAAGCAAATCACATTAAGTTTGGTCTCTTCCATTAGCTTAGGTTTCACATTTTTCACAAAATAAAAAGTGTCGAGATATTCATAGTTAATTTGGTTTAAAGGGCTATCGGGGCTAGCTAAGGGGCTGGTGGGCAAATTATTTTGGTCATCGTAATAGTTAAAAACAACATTATTACACAGTGATAAATTCGTGAGAAACGTAAAATCTTGTACGGTGCACATTTAAACATCCATTGTGGTCTGAGTTTCATCATCTCCTTGATTAGAATATTGGAAATCTTCTTCAGCCGACGAAATATCATTGGTGGTAATTTTGGACTGGGATGGAAAGTTTGCCGTTTTTTTCTTAGATTTCTTGCCTTTGACTAGGGCAGTGGCATCAACTACCGTCTTGGGGGTTGTGGCAATTTCAGAGCCTGCATTGATTTGATTTGCCGTTGAGTCTACAGGCTTAACTAGCTTTGATGTGGAATCTATGTCCTTTTTCATGGAGGATAATTGAGCCATAGCTGTTTCTAATATGTCATCACCTAGGAGTTTAGTGATAGCTTTCTTCTTGAGAATATTTTTGGTTTCTTCAACTTCATTACTAACCTCAATTAAGTGACTGACTGTGAGATAAGTTGCAAGCCTTTGCCATTCTTGGCTATTTTTAGATGAATCTTTTGGAGGGCAAGATGTTGAAGTAAACTTAGGTAAGGGATGGGGGGAATGACTAGAACCTTGAGTATGAACATTATTTGCCTCTTTTGGAAGTGATACTGTCCTTGCATCTGCTACAGCAACTGTTGCTTGGCTTCTACTGGGCCGATGGGGTGTGGGTTGCGAAGGGATTCTTGCAGCTAAAACTGAGGGGACTGTTTGCAGTGTTTTTTGCTGTGGCCGTGGGCCAGACAAGCGGAGCATTGTAGGGGCTTAGGCTTATAAATCTTGTAAAAAAGAGACATAGCGAACAAGAATATTTCTCCACTTAGCTCAACTTTACAGGAAATGAGGATTGAACGGCTTGGGTGAAGAAAACCTTCTTTGTTTAAACTTAGCCTTATAGCAGCTGAAGGATTGATGAGAAGACATGAAGAATCTATTAGTTCAGTTTGTATTTCCTCCACTTTTGCACTGGTATCAACACCATACAGCACATACTTGTGTAACTTTTCCACATCTTTTTTTGTGGCTAAAATTTTTGAGCCATCAAGAATTATTTCTTTGGATTTTGACAGGACATGGTGTGCCGCCTGAGAAGACGTAAAGTAAATATCAATAGACTCGTCCTGCTTGAAAACAAGTTCAAAATTCACCTTGGTGGTCAGAAAGACAGCTTTCCTAATTTGCATTATTCGATCTTTTGAAAAGGGTTGGCCATTGGTTTTCTTGATTGAGACAGTATAATAATTGGGGTGATCGTTAGTACTTGTTTCTGGGACACTTGAAGACAGGGGTTTCACTATCGTTGGTAAACGATTTTCATGCTTTTTCCTCTTTTTGCCAGGCGTCTCACCTCTTTCATTAGAGTTAGTTTCGGCTAAGGCCTGAATTCCTGACAAGTGGCTAACAGTTTTGGATCGCGTAGTTGGGGGGGGGGGTTCTAGGAAGAGTTTTATAGGTAGGTTGGAATGGCGACTGGCTAAGGGTTTCAGTGGGAGTATCCTTCTCGGGTGGTAGCCTTAGGGGCTTTTTTCCCGTCATTTATTCCGACGAGATACTGCAGATTCACAAACTGTTAATCAGTCTTAATCACAGCTTTTAATCAGCGATAACACCAATATATTCAATTATATACTAATAATAAATCACTTTATATGAAGTGAGCAATCCCTCACAATTAAGTCTGCAAGTTAATTGCGCAATCTAACACAATAAAGTACAAAAAGTAATCAAAGTACAACAAAAGTACCAAAAGTACAAAACTATGAGAAAGCCATTTAGCCCAAAAAATAAATTAATATACAAATTAGATCCCCCCCCCTCGTCAATAGGTGTGTCGAGGAATTACCAGAGCAACGCGAAACCAGCCTTGATGCTGAAAGAGAAATTAAAAAAAGAAGGCGTGTCGAGGAACTACCAGAGCAACGCGAAACCAGGCTTGCAGCTGATGGAGAGGGTAAAAAAGAAGGTGTGTCGCTGTATTACAAAAGTAATGCTTATATAATCGCCCGGCATGCAGGTACATCCCAGTCGATGATTATAGCTTGTTTATCTATATATATATATATATATATATATATATATATATATATATATATATATATATATATATATATATACATATATATATATATATATATATATATATATATATATATATATATATATATATATATATATATATATGTATGTATATATATTTTAAAAAGCAGAATTGTGGCAAAGAGTCAAATTTTCAAACTGTTCGTGGTAACGAATCAAACAGTTCGTGGTAACGAACTGTAGTAAGGAGCGACCCGGCTCAATAGTAACCAAAACTCTAAAAAATGGAATTTGGATACCAATAGCTATCCCTCACAATTAAGTCCGCAAGTTAATTGCGCAATCTAACACAATAAAGTACAAAAAGTAATCCGATTAGGTTCATAAGCCAGTTCGTTTTAGTTCAGATACTAAACTCATGCTGTTCAGATACTAAACTCATACTGTTCAGATACTAAACTCATACTGTGGTAATTCAGTGGTCATTCTTAAGAAATTGGGACACAATTTAAGCTTTAGCGCAATGAGTGAGGTATTGATGAGGGGGGGGGGGAACCCATTATATACGTAATAAAATATACGAACTTAGAAGTTCGTTACGTAATTTAATTCGTAAGCTACGTATATTTCTTACTAATGAAAACACTCGTAAAAAATTAAAAGTTCTAGTTGCGTTTTTAATTAACCAAAAATTTGATGGGTAACTAGTCTTACTCTCCCACTCTTTTTTTTCTCAAAATTGTCCGATCAAAACTATGAGAAAGCCATTTAGCCCAAAAAAAATTAATATACAAATTAGATCCCCCCCCCCCTCGTCAATAGGTGTGTCGAGGAATTACCAGAGAAACGCGAAACCAGACTTGATGCTGAAAGAGAAAGTAAAAAAAGAAGGCGTGTCGAGGAACTACCAGAGCAACGCGAAACCAGGCTTGCAGCTGATGGAGAGGGTAAAAAAGAAGGTGTGTTGCTGTATTACAAAAGTAATGCGTATATAATCGCCCGGCATGCAGGTACATCCCAGTCGATGATTATAGCTTGTTTATCTATATCTATAATTGTTTAGTTCATTCAGGTTTTTTGCAATGTGTTAATATTTATGATTTGGTAAAATTTATAATATTTAGTTTACCTATTGTTGCTAAAGGGAGGGATATATTAACAAGATAAGCTTGTTTTGGTTATACTTGGTTGTTTTACATTTGTTGTTTTTTTTCATAGGCATGTATTTTGGGGGTGATACCTGACGCGGGGATGCCATGGATATTCTGTGGTAGCCACAACACTGTGCTGGGTAGAGAATTTAGAGTGGCGAAACCCTATATAGGCCAGTGTATTCTCCTGATGAGCCCTTATGTTGGGTGTTGCCTCTGAATTATTTGTCTATATTATTTTTTCTATTGTTCGGTAAATGACGACTTATACTTATTGACGACATGACTGCCTGTCCATGGATTATTCTTTATGGTTGATTGTGTGTGGCTATGCTGTTTGACCTATGTGATTGTATGGATGAGTAGGGTTGAGGCCTCATTCAAGTGCTGGTCTATATTAATCACTATTTTAGGAAAACCGTCTTCCTTTTCTCCTTCTGTCTCTTTTTTTTTTTTTTTTTTTTTTTTTTTTTTTTTGTGTGTGTGTTTGTGCTGTAGCATTGGTGATTTCTCTTTTCATGATATATATATATATATATATATATATATATATATATATATATATATATATATATATATATATATATATATATATATATATATATATATATATATATATATATATATATATATGTATATATATATATATATTGTATTATTGAAGTATTATTGTGTTATTGAAGTATATATATTGTATTGTTTTATTGAAAAATTATAGTAATTTTTTGTATTATTGAAGATTGAAAAAGACAACAAAATATATTTCTCAGAATCTAAACAATGGGAGAATTTTTGTTTTTCTGGGATGCAAGTGTTTTCATCCCACCTCAAGTCACCCATCTGAATCAAGGTAAAGTATGGACCAACTTCTTAATGAGCTCATTATCATCTATACTTTGACAGTTTGTTTTCTTTAGCTTTCAGTCAGTGTGAATGAAAGCAAATTTTTTCTATAATTTCAGTAATTTTATTTTTTCGTATATGAGTGCGATTGTGAATTTTTGCTATTAACCAAATTGCCACAAGCCTTCCAAGATAAGGTGTTTCAATGCAACTTTGTTTGCCCATAAGATTCCCAAAAACCTGAAATTCAAATTTATACGATTCATGAAGTCTATAAATTTGATTGATTGTCAACTAATATATAATTTTGTTTAACTTGTCACTAGAATTCACATGATACTTATAATAAAACTTTACCATATTGGTCAAATTTATTGAAGTTAGTATATATCACATGTCTTTTTTCACATTTTAGACTCGGAAGATGTAATCATACTTGACAAAACCCAAATGCATTATTTTGTAATAGTATGATTTTTCCAATGGCTTGTTGTACCATCTATTATACACGTCTTTAGTGAATCCGGATCGATATTCTACAAATTAAAAATTGACGGCTTTCCATTTTGATCTCTATTAAAGTCGCTACGCGTCCATATATGTGTATAATAAATGCACCATAAGTACATATTCTCTCCTCGAATACCAAACTTATCATTGCAACATGAAGATGAATTATACTTTCTGAATGATCATTGCAACAAGAATGAATGATACTCTTATTTACGAATGAACTTTCACGGCATTAAACAGCCGAATTTGTCGTTTTTTTTGTCCGGTACATTATAAAATATTTAAACTTGTTGCTACATCACAGAAATTGTCGGTAAGTCATTTTTTTTGTCAGGTATTTCATTATTATATATTATATTGTTATAAAAACATTATCGTTTTTGGTAAGGTACATTACGAAAACATATAATGATGGTCCCAACTGGCCTCTTGTTTAAAAATGTTAACAAACAAACTGACATAATATAAGATAGAAGTTCAATTGCATTTATTTAGGATTTCAACAAATGCTTGCACAAAGCACTTTCTATAACGGTAAGTTTTTGCCTTGCTTAGATTAAGAACCGGAATTTTCTGTGCTTTTGATTGAGGTAAGCCCCAATAGCAGATTGAAAGTAGATATTGAAAACGCTGGTTAAGACGCAGATTATTCCCGAAAATAGCACAAAGAAGAAGATGTTTGGCTGCCATGGTTAGGAGGTGGAACTTTTTCGGAAGGAGAATATAAGATATTTTGCCCAGACCGTAAATATTTCTCTGGGCTCTTTTCTGGATAATATCTAGCGTATCGGACTGATCCACCGTTAGGCCAAAATGCTATACCGGTCAAGAGCACTCAAGCAGTGGACGGATAAAAGATATGTAGATGCGTGCTTTTTGGCATGAACATTTAACAAAAAGCTTAAAGAGAGACAGAAATACATTAGCTTGTTTAATAATAGAACAAATGTGGGCCTCCAATCTCAAATTGCTCGTTAGTGTGACCCCCTAAGAGTTAGCTTTTTTTGCAATTACTTCATTTGTTATTGAAGTTGTAAGCAATGGTTTTGATTTAAGGAAACTGAGGGTCATAATATTGGATTTTTGAGAATTCACTTTTATTTTTGATTCAGCAGCCTTACGTGCAACTTCTTCGAGAATTTTAATTACCCCGTTCTTAATTTTTCTTCTGAACCTTTCAAGCAATGATATGGTATCCACAAGCTTCCATCAATCGGCGTATTCATTAGCAAGACCGTTGATCATTACCAAAAATAGTAACAGGCCTAAATTTTTCCCTGCGGAACTCTGAAAAAAAAACCAAAAACAACGGAGTTAACCAGAATACACATTTATATGCTTAACAACTTGACTTCTATGACTTCTATTTCACAAAAAATATGCTATAGAGTTCACAAGAAAATGAGGAACTTTAAATTTATCCATTAATTTTGCAATTAACACACTATGGCTAACAAGCTCAAAACCCTTTTGAACGTAAATTAAAAGGAGATTCAGGTAGCTATCTGGCTCCTCAAGTAGATTATAAACAGCATCGAAGAGACTGATCAGATAACAAGTTGCTGATAAATCTTTCACGTTTCTGAATTAATGTTCATCAATAAGTTCAAAGATTGTTTCTTTAAGGCAATCTGCTTTGAAGCCTTCATACAGTTTAGAGAATATCGGTGTTGAGGTAATTGATCGGTCTACACAGAAATTCAAACTAACCACTTTCTTCTGTGTGGGTATAAGGTATCCTTCTTTCTAACACTTAAGGAATGAATCAATTCTGGCTATTGTTTTAAAAATGTTTGGTAAAGGTTTTAACAGTTTATCAGAAAACGCTTTCACTAAATCGATCAAATTATCAAGGGGGCATATTTAGTTCGCTTTACTTTACTTAATTTTGTCTCAACATCAACTGGCGATATGACTTTGATATCCTTGTGTTGTGCTAGAGGGCAGGTAAATTCAATTCTGAGAGTAGGGAGGGTTTTTACAATAGAAGCGAGCAGGCTATTTATTGAATTAGCTGTAGTTTCAGGGGGGAAATCAATATTGTAATCAACATTTTCAGCCATGTCGCCACTGATATTCTTGATTATATTACACAGCTGCTTTAGTCGCGCTTTAAAGATATCGCTTAACTCTATCACGGTAATAATAGGCTGAAACTATCTGAATCTGCTTTTTTCAGATTTTCCTAGTAGGTTAGCTTCTTCTCTTTTTGTTTGGCGAAAAAGTCTTAATTTCGTCCGATTAAACGTTTTCAATGCATCATTTATATACGGCTTATCATTCGAACATCTCTTGTTTTTCACCTATGGAAATAGAGTAAATAAGTATTGATAAGCTTTTCTTGGGAAAAAGAAATCAGCTTTCTTATTCAATTCGTCTACAGTGTTCTTTTCTACAGTGTCTACATCTTCCTTTTGTTCTTTTTAAAGCCATGTTCGCAACTTGAGCTGACCACTATCAGTAATTTGTCGATATATAAATTCATCAAATTTATACTTATGGATAAAATATTGTATCGGATTTAGTGAAAGGTAAAAATGATACCGCCACCAAGTGGGAGCAGGAATTTAGGCTTTCATAGAACTCATTCATGTTTTTGCAAATAACGTCAAGGGAAGTACCAAGGGAATGAACTAACTCGGGCTTAGTTCATTTCCGTTACCAGTTAGTAGGATTCCAGCATCAAGATGTTTAAATTGGAGTTAATCAAGCGATGCATGGAGTTTTTGTAAGAAATAAATACGCTGCTTCGATTTTTGGCTGGGTGAATAGTAAAAGTAGCCAACAATAATATTTGTAATTGGGCGTGGTAGAACTTTCAGTCGAACTTTAATCTAAATTATTTAAGCATGCTCATATATTCCTAAGACTTTTACCTCACTTGGCAGCAAATTATCACCACAAAACATTATTATTCCTCCACCCTTTTTACAAAGGCAATGGTAATGTGGGTGAAGTGTTCATATCAGGCCAAGGAACGATGGAGATAATTGTTAAGTATGTGACTGAATTCTTATGATGTAAATAAAGAGGGTAAAATCCTCTTAAATAGTGAAGATAAGCTAAATAGCCACAACTGACAAATTCCACTAGTTTTTGTGCTCCAAGTGTCATCTTCGCTCGACTTTCCCATTTTTGCTCTATAGCAGTTTCGAGACATGTGATAGAGCAGGAAAGTGTTTATAAGAATATAGTAAAAAATTGTCCTTAAGGGAAACATTTCAAAACAACTATTAACAAAAAGTTCGATATCACCGTATGGCATCAATTGCAAGTGTGATACGACTACTGCAAAGACAGGGCGGAAAGTTATTTTTCTATCTTGCTCTTACTGATTAAATCTGTGTTATAATTAAAATTAATTCTTAAAATGTATAGCATAATGGTTAAATTTTGCAAAATTAGTTACATTTGATTGCTTTATTAAAACAGAAAACTTTGCTTTCGAAAACGAACAGCCAGTGAGAGACAAAGAAGACAAATTTAATTAAGCTTGTTTATACAGCTAGTAGCACTGCTGAACAGCTGAACAGCAATTGTAGAAGCATCAAGTCTTCTTATGCGTAGTGTCCACTATCTAATAGTGCGTATATCTTATGCGTATATCTTATGCGTAATATCTTATGCGTAGTCCACTATCTAATAGTGGAAATATACCAGCCAGGGATAATATTCCTGTTTTCATCAGCCATATTTCCTTTCTTGAAAACCTTTCCTTGCTAAACGATATGTTTCTACAGAAATAAAAGGGAGATAGAAAAGAAAATACAAACATAAGAAAAAAGCTCATTCATTTTTTTTCGTATCTGTAGGAAAACAACTAGCACATAATGCAATAGCGGAAAAAAATTATTAAATGATCTGTTGTAATAAGCTTAATTCTTGAACTTTGAAGTCTGTTATGTCAGGACAACTGCCGACATAAGATTTTTCAGTACAATGGAATAAAACTTGAAAATGACTAACACTATTAAAATAAAAACAAATACACTATTCTTCTTTACTATTACTCTTTTGGAATAAAAAAGAACGGGAAAAAACGCCTAAAATACAAGAGTGAAAACTTTCTTCTGTTTTATGTTTCTTTAATTTCATAAAAAAAAAAATCAGTTTTTCAAAGAAAAGTGAAGAACTCCATTAAACCGAAAATGAACAAAAATAAAATTGAATAATCTACCAAGCCTAAAATTACCACAAATCACAATAAATAAATAAATGAAACCAAGTACGAACAAAAATTACAATAAATAACCAAGTCAAGCTCAAAATGAGCGGAAATGAACATGAGTAGGGCTAAGAAGCCCCAAACCCTCTCAAGAACAGAATATACATCGTACTTTACCGAAAAAAAAATTGCTCCTTACCGAAAAATACATAATTTGCTCTTTACCGGAAAAAAAATTCCCGCCTTTTTTTAATTACATAAAAAAACTAGTTTTTTTAACTGAAAGTAAGGAGCGACATCAAAACTTAAAACAAAAAAAATTACTCCGTATATGAAATGTGTTGTCCCCTCCGCAATCCTTCGCTCTTTACGCTAAAGCTTTTAATTGTTTTAAAAAGCAGAATTGTGGCAAAGAGTCAAATTTTCAAATTGTTCGTGCTAACGAATCAAACAGTTCGTGGTAACGAACTGCAGTAAGTACTGTATAAGTAACGAACTGAGCGACCCGGCTCAATAGTAACCAAAACTCTAAAAAATGGAATTTGGATACCAATAGCTACATCAAAAGAATTGCATTTTAATGCTGATTTTAAATATATAAGTTTCATCAAGTTTAGTTTTACCCATCAAAAGTTACGAGCCTGAGAAAATTTCCGTTGTTTTAGAAAATAGGGGGAAACGCCCCCTAGAAGTCATAGAATCTTGACGAAAAATTGGATCTTGACGGGTGATCGGATCTCAATGAAATTTGATATTTAGAAGATTATCGTGTTTTCAGAGCTCTTATTTTAAACCCGACCGGATCTGGTGACATTGGGGGGTGAGTTGGGAGGGGGAAACCTAAAACTTTGAAAACACTTAGAGTGGAGGGATCGGGATGAAACATGATTGGAAAAATAAGCACAAGTCTTAGATACATGATTGACATAACTGGAACGGATCCGCTCTCTTTGGGGTAGTTGGGGGAGGGGTTAATTCTGAAAAATTAGAAAAAAGAGGTATTTTTAACTTACGAACGGGTGATCGGATCTCAATGAAATTTGATATTAGAAGGATATCGTGTCTCAAAGTTCTTATTTTAAATTCTGACTGGATCTGGTGACATTGGGGGAAGTTTGGGGTGGGAAACCTAAAATCATGGAAAACGCTTAGATTGGAGGGATTGGGATGAAACTTGGTGGGAAAAATAAGAGCAGAAGTCTTACATACGTGATTTACATAATTGGAACGGATCATCTCAATGGGGGGGGGGGGCTAATACTGAAAAATAAGAAAAAATTTCTATTTTTAACTTACGAAGGAGTGATCGAATCTTCATGAAACTCCATATTTAGAAGGACCTCGTAACTCAGATCTCTTATTTTAAATCTCAACCAGATCAAGCGTAATTGGGTGGGGGGACTGTTGGGGGGACCGGAAATCTTAGAAAATACTTAAAGCGGTGAGATCAGGATAAAACTTGATGGGAAGAATAGAAACCTGTCTAAGATACGTGACTGACATAACCGGACCGGATCTGCTCTCTTTGGTGGGAATTGGGGGGGGGGGTAATTTTGAAAATTGAGGTATTTGTAACTTAGAAAACGGTGACCAGATCTTAATGAAATTTATATTTAGAAAGATCTTGTGCTTTAAAGTTCTAATTTTAAATTCCCACCAGATCCTGTGACATTGGGGGGAGTTGGAGAGGGAAACCGGAATTCTTGGAAAACGTGAAAATTGGGGTATTTTTATCTTACTAATAGATGATCGGATCTTAATGAAATTTGATTTTTAGAAGGAATTCATGTCTCAGAGCTCTTATTTCAAATCCCAACCAGATCTTTTGACATTGGGGGAGTTGGAGGGGGATATCTTGGAAAAAAACTTGGAGTGGAGGAATCGGGATGAAGCTTGGTGGATAGAATAAACAAATGTCCTTGATACGTGATTGACAGAATCGTACTGGATTCGCTCTCTTTTTGGAGTTGGGGGGGAGGGGTTCAGTGATTTGACGAGTTTGGTGCTTCTGGACATGCTAGGACGATTAAAATTGGTAGGCGTGTCAGGGAGCTGAACAATTTGACTTGATAAAGTCGTTTTCCCAGATTCAATCATCTGGGGCTGAAGGGAGAGAAAAAAATAGAAAAAATTAGGTATTTATAACTTACGAGTGGGTGATCGGATCTTTATGAATTTTTAATATTTAGAAGGACATCGTGACTCAGAGCTCTTATTTTAAATCCTGACCGGCATTAAGCTTCTTATTTTCCTTTTTAAATCAATCGATTGATTCATAGAATTTTGTTAGAGCTCATACCATATGATCTCTTGGCTCTTAGCTCTTCTCGCCTCGTCACAAGTGCCATATGAGCTCTTAGCTCTTGTTAGTTTTATTTGTTCATTAATAGCAAGTCCTGAACATTTTGAATTTGATAGGATTTTTTTCTGCTGGTCTTAAGTTCATTATGTTTCGGAAAAATTATTCATAATTAGTTTCCGTCTGTTTTTATTGCAAAAGTTTGAAGTTTTCGAAAGTGTCGAAGCATTAAAAATTGTATTTAAGCAACATACCAAAGTTATAAGGTATACAAGAGAACAAAGTGTCAATGTGAGAAAATAATCAAAGTCTACAGAGTAAAAACAAACAACCTCCTTACTTGCCCTAGATGTTAAAGCTCCCCGTAAATCATTATATCAACGAGTTGTCTTTTATGATAGTGAATGGGACAGGGCGTCTCCATATATTTTCTAGAATGCGCACAATAAGGTTCTGCCAAAAATTTTCATACAGTTTGATTCATTGATGCTTAGTTCAAGAAGGAATATTAATAGTTTTCGAAGTAGGTTGAATATTCAATATAGTGAACTTTAAGGTTGCCATCGGCTGAAAAAATAATCACTAAACTCTTGAAAAAAATCACTAAGTGAGCAAAAACAATCACCAGATTCTTGAAAAAATCAGTATATTTGCAACAAAATCACAAAGACCATAGTTAGCTGCTTCAACAGACAAAATACTTCTGTATACTAAAAGCCGGTTTTAATAGCTTTTTAGGCTTTTAAAATTGTTTTATCAATTTAATAGTAGTAAGCAGAACATTCATCTGGACGTCACACCCCAACCCTCTTTACTGATCCGGTTGTCGCCCCCTAGTGCTGTTATCTATTCCCCTGTGGGTCTAACAAATACAAGCGGCACCCATGAAGCTCATTACTGTACCATATATTCTGCTTTCGGTCCCATCCTAAGTAAACCGGTTTGCTGCATCATAAAACTAACCATAGGTACAATTTCTCAGACTCTTTAGTTTATTGCCAGAGGAATACCCTTTATCCCTTTTCCCCATGGATATAGGTGACCCTTCAACAGATACTAGCATGCCAGTGAACTCTTTTTAAATAATTTTACATGTTTTTTAAGCTTTTGCTTTTAACTAGTTACTCCAGTTTTTCAACAAAACATTACAAGCAAAAGGTGTTTTGAACCTTTTGTTTATTGCCAGAGGAGTATCCTTGCCCCCCTTATCCCCATGGATATAAGTACCTATGGCGATACTATCAGTCATTTCCTGTAGGTGATTACGGCCGCTTCGTAGTTCAATTCTTTATTTCAGGTAGATGATATATTAGGCTTCACCGACCAAATATAAGGTAAAATTTACAATAGTAAGAAAACAAATTGTTTTCTCAGGTTAAAACTTCCATTATGGAATAATAATTGCTTTCGAGGATATAAGCAAATGGAGCTAAAAACACATTTTTTGTATTGATAAATGATTAAAATAAATTAAGAAATAATATTATTGATTTTCTAAAAGCAAGAACCAATAGAGCTAAAGCAGAATTGTTATCGAGAATACGTTTTTGAAAATGCCTAAGGAATAGCTTGATTGACTTCCGAGAATATAGACTTAGTCAAAGATGTTCAAAAATGCTGAATAAATAACATAATTGACTTTCATGAATACAGACAAATTATGCTAAATTACAGTCTCTTGTCGAAAATGTTTAAAACACTTGATGGATATGATTGGCTTCTGAAAGCCCAAACCAATGAAGCTAAAGCACAATTTTGTCGAATAAAGGTTTGAAAAGGATTAAGAAACAATATGTTTGGCTTTTCAAGAATGTAAATTAAATAAAAAAAAACTAATTTTTTTAGCTGAAAGTAAAGAGCGACATTAAAACTTAAAACGAACAGAAATTACTCCGTATATGAAATGGGTTGTCCCCTCCGCAATCTTTACGCTAAAGTTGGACTCTTTGCCACAATTCTGCTTTTTAAAACAATTAAAAGCTTTAGCGTAAAGAGCGAAGGATTGCGAAGGGGACAGCCCATTTCATATACGGAGTAATTTCTGTTCGTTTTAAGTTTTAATGTCGCTCCTTACTTTCAGCTAAAAAAATTAGTTTTTTTTTTCATTTAATTTCTGAACGTTTTTGAATTAATGCATGTTTGGTTTTGGCTCTCTGCACATAAATTATTAAAATGAAATTTGTATATTAATTCTTTTTTGGATAAATGGCTTTCTCTTAGTTTTGATCAGACGATTTTGAGAAATAAGGGGTGGAGAAGGAGGCCTAGTTGCCCTCCAATTTTTCGGTTACTTAAAAAGGCAACAAGAACTTTTAATTTTTAACGAACGTTTTTATTAGTAAAAAATATACGTAACTTAAGAATTAACTTACGTAACAAACTTTCATAATCTTATATTTTTATTATGTATACGAGGTTGTTTGTACCCTCGTTAATACCTCGCTCTTTACACTAAATCGTAAGTTTTGTACCAATTCTTTAAGAATGACCCCTGAATCAGAAAGGCCGTAGAATAAATAGTTGAAATTACTAAAAATACTTTAGCATAAAGAGCGAGGTATTTATCTCCTCCTAAATACCTTGCTCTTTATGCTAAAGTATTTTTAGAACCCCTCATATGCTTAATAGTCTCTGTTCGTTTTATGTTTCAATGCTACTAATTCCTTTCATTTGAAAAAAACGTTTTCATGTTTATTTTTCATTGTTTTCTTATAGTAATGCTAGAAAATCCTGCGCCCTTTTCATTGAATTTTTCTTCCCCCATGACAGATTCCTCTAAGGAAAGATCCTCCAACATATCCCCCTCCCCTCAGCCCCACCCCCCAAACAAAATAAAATCCCCCTGAAAACGTCTGTACACTTCCTAATAACCATTGCTATATTTAAACACTGGTCAAAGTTTGTAACTTGCAGCCCCTCCCCCAGGGATTGTGGGGGAGTAAGTCATCCCCAAAGACATAGTTATTATGGTTTTCGACTATGTTGAACAAAATGGCTATCTCAAAATGTTGATACGTTGACTTTGGGAAAAATATGAGCGTGGGAGGGGGCCTAGATGCCCTCCAATTTCTTTGGTCACTTAAAAAGGGCACTAGAACTTTTCATTTCCGTTAGAATGATCCCTCTTGCGACATTCTAGGACCACTTGGTCGATACGATGACCCCTGGGAAAAAAAAAATAAACACGCACCCGTGATTTTTCTTCTGGCAAAAAATACAAAATTCCACATTTTTGTAGATAGGAGCCTGAAACTTCTACGGTATGGTACTCTGATACGCTGAATCTGATGGTGTCATTTTCGTGAAGATTCTACGACTTTTAGGGGGTGTTTCTCCCTATTTTCTTAAATAAGGCAAATTTTCTCAGGCTCGTAACTTTTGATGGGTAAGACTAAACTTTATGAAACTTATATATTTAAAATTAGCTTTAAAATGCAATTCTTTTGATGTAGCTATTCATATCAAAATTCAATTTTTAAGAGTTTTGGTTACTATTGAGCCGGGTCGCTCCTTACTACAGTTCGTTACCACGAACTGTTTTTTTCCTAAAAATGAAGCTAAACAAGAATTTTTTCCTAAAAAGTTTACAAACCCTTACAGAATAATATTATTGGTTTCCGAAGACACAAAAACATTAGAGCTAAAAGGACAATTCTATACAAAAAAAATTTGAAGAGGCTTAAGGAATAATTTAATTTGCTTCCGAGAACATAAATCAACAGAACTAAAGCACATTTTTTTTTATAGAAAAATGTTAAAAATACTAAAGGAATAAAATTTTGGTCTTCCAGTAAACATAAAAAGATGGAGATAAGACAAACTTTTTCTTATAAAAAAAATGATTGAAATTGTTTCAGGAATAATGTTAATGGTTTTCCGAAAACACGAGCCACTGGAGCTAAAATACAATTTTTATCGAAAATTCATGTCCGGAAATGCCCAAGGAATAATATGATTGACTTAGAAAGAATATAAACTAATGGAAGTAAAGTCCAATTTTTATCAAAAGAGATTAAAAATGTTTAAGGAGTAATCTGATTGGCTTCCGAGAACACAAAACAATTCTAAAAAATATTCAAAAATTCTTGAGGAAAAATTTAAGCTAGTTTCATGAACAAAAACCAAGTCGAAAACTTTTTAGAAAATGCTTAAATACTAATATGATTGGTTTTCCAAGAACCAAACCAAACAAAGCTAAAGCACATTTCTTATTGACAAATGTTTCAAGATACTTAATGAATAATATAAATGATGTCAGAGAACACAAAATGAATCCAAAGCACAGCTCTTATCGAAAAATCACTGAAAATGCACATTATTTAATATGATCGACTTCCGAAAGTACGAACCTAATGGAAAAAATGTTGGAAAATGCTAAAGGAATAATATTATTGGCTTCTTAGAACACAAATTAGTCTAACTACAGCACAATTTCTTATCGAAAAATATTTGAAAATGTCTAAGCAATAATATGATTGGTTTCCAAGAACACAAAACAGTGGAGATAAATCACAATTCTACTAAAGAAACATGTTTGAAATGGTTTAAAGAATAATATGATTGGGTTTCTGAGAACTTAAAATGTAGAGCTAAAGCATAATGTAATTGAAAAACGTTTTTCAATTACCAATCAATTAAATTCAATTATTGGTTTCTGAAAATAAAAACTATTGGAGCCAAAGAAAAACTTTATTAAAAATTGTTTGTATGCAATTAAGAAATAAAAAATGATTGGGTTCCTAAAACACAAGCAAATGCAGATAAAAGCTCATTTTTCTTATCGAAAAATGACTAAAAATGCTTAAGGAACAACATTATTGGTTTTTCAAAAACACAAGCGCTAATGGAGCTAAAGCACAATTTTTATTGAAAACACTAAGGTGTACATGAACCAATGGAGCTAAAGTACTGTTCTCACCGAAAGAAAACAAACAAGTTTTTTTAAATGAAAGTAAGGAGCGACATTAAAGCTTAAAACGAACAGAAATTACTCCGTATATGAAAGGTGCTTTTCCTCCTCAACACCCCGCTCTTTACGCTAATGTTCGACTTTCTCTTAACTCTACTTTTTAAAACAGTAAAAAACTTTAGCGTAAAGAGTGGGGCGTTGAGGAGGAAAAGCTGCTTTCATATATGGAGTAATTTCTGTTCGCTTTAAGTTTTAATGTCGCTCCTTACTTTCATCTAAAAAACTTGTTTTTTTTTAATTTCTGGACGTTTTTCAATTACTGCATGTTTTGATCTTGGCTCTCCGCACATAAATAATTAAAACGGAATTTGCATATGAATTTTTTTTTTGGCTAAATGGCTTTCTCATAGTTTTAATCGGAAGATTTTAAGAAAAAAGGAGCGAAGGAGGAGGCTTAGTTGCCCTCCCATTTTTTGATTACTTAAAAAGGCAAGTATAACTTTAAATTTTTTACGAACGTTTTCATAAGTAAAAGATAAACGTAACTTACGAATTAACTTACGTAGCAAACTTCTATATTCGTATGCTTTTATTGCGTAAATGAGGGGGCTCATCCTTCGTCGATACCTCGCTCTTTACACTAAAGCTTAAATGTATGCCCAATTCCTTAAGAATGACCCCTGAATCACAAAGGCCATAGAATAAATAGTTGAACTTACTGAAAATACTTTAGCGTAAAGAGCGAGGTATTACGAGGAGGTAAACTCCTCATATGCTTAATAATTTTTGTTCGTTTTAAGTTTTAATGCTGCTCCTCACTTTCAGTAGAAAAAACTTTTCATATTTATTTTTAATCGTTTTTTTTAAATAATGCTAGAAAATCCTGCGCCCCCTTCATTGAATGTTTCTTCCCCCATGAGAAGTTCCTCCATGGAAAGATCCTCCCACATAACCCCCCTTAACTCTCCCCCCAAACCAAAAAATCCCCCTCATCGTCTATACACTTCCCAGTAACCAGTACTACATGTAAACACAAGTCAAAGTTTGTAACTTGCAGCCCATCCCACGGGGACTGCTGGGGAGTAAGTCGTCCCCAAAGACATAGTTATTAGGTTTTTCGACTATGGTGAATAAAATAGCGATCTCAGAATTTTTATCCAGTGACAATGGGGAAAAAATGAGCGCGGGAGGGGACCTAGGTGACCTCTAATTTTTTGGTCACTTAAAAAGGGCACTAGAACTATTCATTTCTGTTAGAATGAGCCTTTTCGCGATATTCTAGGACCACTGAGTCAATACGATCACCCATGGAAAAAAGCAAACAAAAAAACAAAAAAACATGCATCCATGATCAATGCTAATACCAGACCGATGGCAATATGATTTATCAAAAAGTAGCCTGTTACCAGAACTATTAGCAAGAAGTTTACCGTCGTTATCAACTATTAGATATGTGCCTGCATTCACTATGAGCACAATCATCTGATATGTGAATACGTTGCTCAGGTATTTCCACCTTCACTAAAGTTGAGCTTTTTCGTTATTCCAAAGAAATTTAATTTCTCACTATTATGAAAATTATGAAAACGCACGTCTACGTTTCCAATGAAGTCATCATTATTGCTTTTTCCGTTGTTCAAATATTCGTCCTTATGAGCATTCAACGCTACCATGACTCTATCATTAACACACGCGTTCTTGAAATATTTCATCTTTACTTTTACATTATGTGTGGTTATTCTGACAGTGCAGTATTGGTATAGATAGAAAACATATAGTATGTGAAACCCCGTTTAACAGTATTTCTAGAGATTCTGTTTCCATTGTAACAACCCTTGTGTCTTCTGGAGGAAACTGTTTAAAATATAACAGATTTAACTACTATTGTCAGAAATCATATAATTATTCATGGCTGGACCTTCCTGTTTGATTTTATCCCATTATACAATCCTGTTCAGTTAATTTTTGAATAGAAATGAACTTTTCATCAAGGAATTTTTTAATTAGATTTTTTTCTAAACTTTTCATCAACTAATTGGAAAAAAAACAATACAGATAGTCTGAGTAAGAGGTGAGTAAGCCGGCACAATCCTTTTTCAAAATTTTATAAAAATGATGTCCTTTCACGTGTTGATAGTAGTCTGTAATCCGTTCATCTTAAGGCAGAACTAAAGTAGGTAGTCATGGAATAAGCGTAATTCAAATAGTCAGTTATTTTCTATGAGTAATTTGAAAGCACTTTGAGAACCCCTAATAAAATATTTTGAATATTTATGACTGGCCATGTCCACGGGGCTTTGAAGACAATTGGGCAGCTGACATTCTTCACATTATATGAGGTTTGCCTACATGGAAAGCCTACAGAAATTACAGTCTGTATGATTGAAATTTTTGGATTGGCCCTTGACAGATAATATCCACTGACCTTGTATGCAAAACAGGTAACTGAATTTGCTTGTAATCACAGGTGAACAAGTGATCTTTATTCTAACAGGCTCTCCCACTTAGAGTCTCAGGTGGGCAACAGTGTTTTAAAATTGACACATGACTGACAAGTTCTTTTGACTCACAGCAAACAGCGAGGCTTATAGTTTTCTAAATATTTGGGTAAACGGCAGCTTGAAGGGTAAGAGTAACTATTACACTCTTATTGGACAACTACTTGTGTTTTAGAGTTTAGAGAGATAGATCCACCTAGAGTCTCTGGCAGGTTGACCATGCCTTAGACATGGATACATGACCATTCTGTCGCCTAGAATAGCTGGCAAACAAGTGTTCAAACCCTTCTAGGTCCCACACACCTAGAGTCTCAGGCGGGTGAGCTAATGCATAAGCTCAATCAGCTGCGCTAACGCAAAAATCAATAAATATTGGTTGACTTACAAGTCCCTTGAATTCACAAGCAAACAAGTGACCTAAGTCAAAGAGGATGAACCACCTACCTAGAGTCTCAGGTAAGCAGCCCAATTCATAACCTCAGTCAGTTGCACTAAGAAAATTAATTAAATATTGGTTTACTTACAAGTCAAGTGAACCTGCAATTTAACTAGCGTCCAAAGCCAAATACGGGCGACCTGCCTAGAGTTTTAGTTGAGCGACCCATTTCATAAGCTCAGGTAGCTGCACTAACAAAACTTTATGAAACATTGGTTGCCTGACAAATCGCTTGTACTTGTAAGCAAACAAGCATACTAAGACTAAAAGGGGACCTGCCCATCTAGAGTCTCATGTGAGCTACCCATTTCATAAGGTTAGACAGTTGCGCTAACAAAAAATTAATTCAATATTGTTTACCGACAAGTTACCTGAATTTGCAAGCAAACGAGGAACCTAAGTCTAAAAGGTGAAAGTCTCAGATGAGCGACCCAATGCATAAGCTCCAACTGTTGCACTTATTAATTGTTACGGTTGTTCTTTTACTGAAGATTCTTTTCAGCACAACAACCTTCTGAATAAGTAAGACTTCACAAGATTTTTGTTTTTCAAATTCATTCAATTTAATCTGACACTCACACTGCTGATTACAAGCAAACTGAAACTCAAAAAAGATTCTCTTCCTCTTTAGTAAGAAAACAATCACGACTAACATACATATACCGTTATCATTTTTGGACTCCAAAAAATTTCCAAACCAAATTTCGTTCAAAGTATATGTAATTTCTATTTAAGACATGAAAAAAGTAAGAAAAATCCGTCATACAAAAATATCAATGTAAAATTTATTTTGAAAATGTTATTGTGAAAGAAAATGTTGGCACTAATAATGTTAATCACTTTCATTTTATACTTCAAAGACCTCCCTACCAATTTTTTTTTTCAAGTTTATGCAATGTCTTTTTAAGAGTTGAAAACAAATCTGTCATAAATAAATCTAAGTCATGAAAAACAATGTCATCACAAAAGCCGCTTTTCTAAAAGAGAAAATCATGACTAACATACGTATGCCTTTTTCATTTCATAATCCAAAAAATTTATTTAATTCATTAATATTGTAAGTACGTCAAAAATCTCACCTTAAGTTCAGTGAGCAAAGCTTAAATTATCCAATAACAAATAAATAATTAAACTACAGAGCCTCTGTAATCATCTACTGGGAATAACTGATAGAATCTCCATAGGCTCCTATATCCAAAGGAAAAAATTGGGCAAGGATGGTAATCCTCTGGCAATAATGCAAGGGTTCAAAACAATTTGGATTTTGGATTGTTTTGTTGAAAAAACAGAATAACTTGCTAATAGCAAAAGTATCAAAAACATGGAAAACTGTTTAATCCAGAGTTTACTGTGGTGGTTGTATCTATGGCAGAGTCACCTATATCCATATGGGAAAAGGAGTAAAGGATATTCCCCTTGCAATACACAAAATGTTCAAAACAAATGTGCCTATGATGAATTTAAGGTTTAGTAAGCCAGTTTATTTTGAATTGAAACGGGTAGTAGAATTTATGGTAAAGTACCGAACTTTACGGGCACAACTTTAATTTGTTACACGTATCGTGGAATATATGTCAGTACCTGGCGGTGACGTCCGGATCAATGCAAGGGAATGGGGGCGAGACCTCTACCTCCCACCACTTATAATAATCTTTTTTCTTCATTAGGTTCCACAAAGGGAACCAACTAGGAGGCAGTGCAATTATTATTTGAAAGATGTTTATTTTGATGATTAATTTTTTTAAGCAAAAATCCCTAGACTTTGAAAAATACTTTCTTGTGCCCTTATATAAAGATTAGAAGAAAGTTCTGGCCCCACCAACCGCATTATCTTAAGTTTTGTGCCCTTGGCTAATTTCCCCGAGCTGTAAATATTTTTCTTGGCTAGTGGCGGTTTTACCAAAATATTTTATTTTTTTAAGTTCTTGCTTGTCTAGTTAAATCTCCATTTTTTTTCTCTTATAGATATAGGAACCCCTTGTCTTTTTGCTCTAGTTAAACTGGTAGAACTACTGGATTTGTATTGAGGGTTTTGAAACATATCAACATCATTGACGAGAAAATAAATTGTATATATTTACCTTTTTGTCTTAGTTTTATCACAAAAATTAACAGAACGATTAAAAGACGAAACATTAAAATAGCTTTTAAGTCCAAAATGACTAAAAGGTCATTAATAAATTCAGGCCAAGATTTGATCAGAGGCAACACTATAGCATTGCCTAAAGTAAAACCATATTGCTTTAATGTTCCATTACTTTTTAGTTATTTTTTTTCATTGGCAATTCAAATGGAAAAGGTAGTTGTAGAAGCTTCAGAAGGAGCTCATTCGTTAGGAAACTGAGAACTCTAGTGCCCAACTTTAGATTCAGAAGCTATCAAAAGACACCTAGAACCCCATCCGTGTGGAGTACAGACACGGACCTAGAGCAAAATCTTGGGAGGGGGTCCAAGGTGACAAAGGTTCCAATAATTGACAGAATTGACAAATTTATTCTGATAAAGAGTGAAAAAATAGGGAAGAAGTCCACAAACAAATAATAGTGGGAGTCAGGGCCCCCACTCCCTGGATCTGGGGAAGACTCAGTCAATAATAGGTGCTCACACATCACATGAACCATATTCTCATTCATTCTTCGACATGGTGCGCAAAAGTGAGGACAAAATCCCCTCTACTCCTCCATAAATACTTCCTTCTTACCCCAAGTGGAAAAACATTCCCTGTTAATTGAATTATACACTTCATTTCCCTGTTTTCAAATTCATTGTAAATAAAATCCCTCCATGTCGCATCTCCTTCACTGACCTACTCAGCCGCAGGGAATCAGAAAATGATCTGTTATAATGTCAAACCTGTAAATTTTGTAAGATATCACTTCTCATCTTTGCTAATCTAACATCTTTGCCAATCTTTGCCTATCTAATCCATAATTCACCTTAAATATTTCCAGTCGTCCTTTCCTTGGAGCTCTCTACCTCCTAAATTACATTCAATATCCCGCCTTAATTGACGATAATTCCTAAACAATAGAATTACTGTTTTGCCTACATTCAGCTCAAGTTATTTATTTGATGAAAAATCCTGGAATAAATTCAATAACTTCTGTAGCTCCAGACTTGAACCTGCAGCTTAAACTATACCATCTGCGAAAAGGAGCATACAGAAACTTGACACGTTTAGCATCAAGACTAGGGCTACATTCTAATACATGAATTTTTCCAGACTATTATATCAGGCATTATGGTGCATCCCTGCTTTACTACTGTTTTATCTACCCTTGACGAATTCCCACCAAGCCTAGACACTGATTGCATTGCCACATAAATTTATGCTAAGAATAGCTACAAAAACATTAGAATTTACCCACCTTTTATAGACTCTCCATAAGTAGCAATCAATTTACATTTTCAAATGTAACTATGAAGTCCACAAATAAACCTTTTTTAGGCTTCATGCATTTATTCACTAGAACTTGTAACTCAAAAATGTTGTTTACAGCTCCAGTAAATTTTACTCAATTCAAATTCATTTTTCGTTTTTATTTTTCACTAATATTGGCTTTGATGTTGTTTCTTTTGTATTATGATTAACAGAAAAATTCATCTCAAAATAAGGACTTTTTTCAGTAAAATGGAAATTTAAAACTATTAAAAATGCATGATATACGCAATGCTATTACTGTTTTTCTATTGGAAAAATTTAAGCTGTGAATCTTGAGCTAAGTCAAATCAGCACAGTAAGCCAGTTTATGGGCACAGTGATCAGTTTTGATAAGTCTATCCTATTTTGTCTCACTTGGAGAGGATTGAGATGAAGCTTCAATCACATTATTTTGATTAGTTTTTAAACCTATTCTCACTTATTTTTCTTTTAATAGAACCAAAATTAGAAAAAATATCCAACTTAACCATATATATAAGAGAAAAACTTGAAATTTTACCAATTTTCCAATTTTTTTTCAACTAAATCATCGTTACACACAAAAAACGCAGTCATTTTATTTTTTATTTTATTGAGATATGATTATAATGATTATCTACGCATTACTATTAACGTATCACTACGATTTTTCTGCATCACTCTTTGGGTTTTTTGCACACAAAAGGCAGCTTAATACCAAAATCGGACACAGTCATCCATTTTCCTCCATATGCAAGATTAATATAGCCTAAAGTGTGATCATCGTACGTTTCATGCCAGTTAGTGTAGCCGCTCATTTTGGTACCATCTATCCACTTAGTTGAACTATACAAGCTGCCAATCCATGCAAAATCAAGCATTCCTGCAATTTCTCGGATATATTCATTTTCATCATCAGAATGGATAGAAACCATATCAGCATCTTCACTTCTACAAACTGCGATAGCGTCACCCCAATATGTAGGCGTATCCTTTTTCACAGCATAGCAATAGCAGGAATTATCTTGGAAGCACTTTTCTTTATATTCTTGAGGACATGTAAGTGACATTGTGGTTAAATGTGTGCTTGAATCTCTAACTGGCTCCTTCTCGCAGAGGATAGGTCGGTATTGACTACATTTACTATTCCTCCATTTGAAATCTTCATTAGGAGAAAGAGGCTTGTCACTATCTCCAACAAAATGAACACAGTCACCATTATCTACGGGCTTACCCCCCTCCCAGTTTTGGAAGTCCATCCAGGTTAATGGATTTCCATTCGCCCAAATAAATTGACCATTGTCGTTTTTTTGTAGCCCTATCCAGGCACCAACTGAAAAATCATCTGGATACACGAAAAGAAATTTGTTTTTTAATTCTGAATGGATTATGGGAAGCTTTGCGCCAGAACCTTTACAAACTCTCTCAGCGAGTGAGTAGGTTGCACGATCTTCAATATATTGGAGACAGCTACAGTCATTTTCACTACTGCAAAGTAGGTCCCATTCATCTTCACAAGCAAATCCCGATTTTGAGGCATACATTCTTATACCTAAAATAAAAAAAAAGTTTAAAGTTCAGTGCTAAGAAATATTTGATGGCAATTAACTTACTTTGCATATTGAAACTTTGTATTTAAAATATGTCTGGCTATTGAATCGTGGGAGCACATAATGCGACTAAACTTTGGCATTAACGTGGGTGATCTTTTGTTCAGTTTCCATTCAGATCTCTGCCTCTTTATGTACTAAGGAAATGCAAAGAGGTATTCCGACAGTTCGAATACTTGTTTTTGTTTAAGAGACACTTGCCTATTATAGTGGTTTTTCCTTGAGGATTTCATCACTAAAACTTTCCACATAATATTCTGTTCAACAGGAAACAAATCTGGATATTTTAGAGCGTCTGAAAAATATAGAAAACCAGCTTGGGGGCCTTTCTAAGCTCGCGTCGATAGCGGAAGAGCTGCAAACCATATCCTCCCAAATAAAGAAAAATGAGGCGTCACAATCGAAAACCACGGAGGACATCCAGAAAATAAAAGAAAATATAGACGAATCGCAGAGGCGCGGAGAGTGGTTAGAAAAAGAAGCAAAACAGTCAAACCTGATTTTTTATAGTTTTAAACCCCTAAACCCACCTAGGGGATCACTTGCGGAGGAAATCAGTGAGGTCATTTCCGGCTGTTTGCCACAGATTGAGATCAGGAGATGGGACATAAATGGCGCATTCCGCTTGAACACTAAAAAAACAAGGGGAAATCCGTCCAGTTTTCGTGAAGTTCACAACCAAATATTTGCGACATTTGATTTTGCGAAACTCATTTCGCTTCCAGAGTTGCAGTATCTCCCTAGCTCCGGATTATACACGGGCCGAGAGAATTGCTTGCAACGCTCTGAAACCACTTTTGCAGAAAGCAACCAAAGAGGACCGTGAGGTGAAATTCAGGGGCCCTCGTTTATTTGTAGACGGTGAATTGTTCACGTATGAACATGAATCAGGAAAAATTAGAAATAATGGAAGAAATAAAGCAAAAGAACTAGCTCGATCTCAAGTGCAAGAGTACACTGGATCTAACGCAGAAATGGAAAGCGAAGGTGGGGATCAAATGTCAGAGGTAAACTCGGATATTCGTAGCGGTAGTCTCAAACACGACCAGGCTATTAGCCAGGCAGACGGTAAAAAACCTGGAGTGAGCGGAGCCACGAGTAACCGAGGTTTAGAAGAGATAATCAGCCCCGAAGATCGTCACAGGCAGGATTGTCGGAACGTAACTCGTGACCCACCAAATCGAGGCCTTGGTCGAGAACCCCCACGCCGCTCACTCAGAAATAGACGAAGGAGTCCTTTCAATTTCGAGGAATAGGAAGTAGGCCTTGTACAACAAATTCAGTTTATGACATGGAACGTCCAAGGCCTAATGAGTAAAAAAACAACAGTGTCTAAATGAGTCTTTTCTTAAGTGTGATGTAACATGTTTAATTGAGACATGGACCCCGCCTTCGGAGGATCTCTCGGTTAAAGATTAAACAGTTTTCCGTGCTGACCGGCAAATTTCCCGTGATGCACGTTTTTACGGCGGAGTCGCGGTTTTTGTGAAAAAGCAGAGTTTCGAAGTTTGTCAGAGAATAAAAAGTAAATCTGAGGACATTATTTGGTTAAACCTTAAGTCAAACAGTTCGTGGTAACGAACTGTAGTAAGGAGCGACCCGGCTCAATAGTAACCAAAACTCTAAAAAATTGAATTTTGATATCAATAGCTACATCAAAAGAATCGCATTTTAATGCTGATTTCAAATATATAAATTTCATCAAGTTTAGTTCTACCCATAAAAAGTTAAGAGCCTGAGAAAATTTGCCTTATTTAGGAAAATAGGGGGAAACACCCCTTAAAAGTCGTAGGATCTTAACAAAATGAAACCATCAGATTCAGCGTATTAAAGAACCCTACTGTAGAAGTTTCAAGCTCCTATCTACAAAAATGTGGAATTTTGTTTTTTTTGCCAGAAGACAAATCACGGGTGCGTGTTTATTTGTTTTTTTGTTTTTTTTTTGTTTTTTTTTCCCTAGGGGTCATCGTATCGACCAAGTGGTCCTAGAATGTCACAAGAGGGCTCATTCTAACGGAAATGAAAAGTTCTAGTGCCCTTTTTAAGTGACCAAAAAAATTGGAGGGCATCTAGGCCCCCTCCCACACTCATTTTTTCCTCAAAGTCAACGGATCAAAATTTTGAGATAGCCATTTTGTTCAACATAGTCGAAAACCATAATTTACTCCCCCACAATTCCCTGGGGGTGGGGCTGCAAGTTACAAACTTTGACCAGTGTTTACATATAGTAATGGTTATTGGGAAGTGTACAGACGTTTTCAGGGGGATTTTATTTGGTTTGGGGGTGGGGTTGAGGAGAGGGGGCTAAGTTGGAGGATCTTTCCTTGGAGAAATCTGTCATGGGGGATGAAAAATTCAATGAAAAGGACGCAGGATTCTCTAGCATTACTATAAGAAAACAATGAAAAATAAACATGAAAACTTTTTTTCAAGTGAAAGGAAGAAGTAGCATTGAAACTTAAAACGAACAGAGATTATTACGCATATGAGGGGTTCTAAAAATACTTTAGCATAAAGAGCGAGGTATTTAGGAGGAGATAAATACCTTGGTCTTTATGCTAAAGTATTTTTAGTAATTTCAACTATTTATTCTACGGCCTTTCTGATTCAGGGGTCATTATTAAAAAATTGGGAGAAAAGTTAAGATTTAGTGTAAAGAGCGAGGTATTAACGAGGGTACAAACCCCCTAGTATACATAATAAAAATATAAGGTTATGAAAGTTTGTTAAGTAAGTTAATTCTTAGGTTACGTATATTTTTTACTAATAAAATGCTCGTTAAAAATTAAAAGTTTTAGTAGCCTTTTTAAGTAACCGAAAAATTGGAGGGCAACTATGCCTCCTTCTCCACCCCTTATTTCTCAAAATCGTCTGATCAAAACTAAGAGAAAGCCATTTAGCCAAAAAAGAATTAATATACAAATTTCATTTTAATAATTTATGTGCAGAGAGCCAAAACCAAACATGCATTAATTCAAAAACGTTCAGAAATTAAATAAAAAAAAATGTTTTTTTAGCTGAAAGTAAGGAGCCACATTAAAACTTAAAACGAACAGAAATTACTCCGTATATGAAGTGGGTTCTCCCCTCTGCAATCCTTCGCTCTTTACGCTAAAGTTTGACTCTTTGCCACAATTCTACTTTTTAAAACAATCAAAAGCTTTAGCGTAAAGAGCGAGGGATTGCAGAGGGGACAACCCATTTCATATACGGAGTAATTTCTGTTCGTTTTAAGTTTTAATGTCGCTCCTTACTTTCAGCTATAAAAATCATTTTTTTTATTTAATTTTGTCATGATGGATCAAAGATTGTCCTGGCTTGCATATATGTTGCTCCACAGAATAGTAGTTATATGAAAGAAGATACGTGGACTTTGATTGAAAAAGAGTTGGAATATTTACAGAATAAATATAGTGAAGAGTTTTTTGTTTTGATGGGTGATTTTAATGCTTATACGTCAGGAGAACCAGAAATTCCCCTTGTTTCTCTTTCAGGAAAGGATTTGACGTCACTGAGGATTCCAGAGAGCTACAAAATTCCAAGGAGGAGCCAAGATGTGAAAAGAAAAGTTAACCAATGGGGAAGGAGGTTGTTGGGCATTAGCAGAGAATTTGGTCTAGTCATTGGAAATGGAAGGTTTGGAAATGATGCAGGATGCGGTGAGTTTACTTGCATTTCCGGAACGAATTTTAGTGTCATTGATTATGTTTTGGTGGACAGTAGGCTCGCACCTATTTCCTTAAACCTTGAGGTAGTGCATTTTGCTGGTTCTGACCATTCTCCGTTAATTTTTTATTTTCAGTCGACAAATATTAGTAAAAATCAGCGGAAAAGAGAAAAACTAAAGTATCAGACATTTGGGACAGGAACGAGTAGCACTGGCTTGGTAAAATCAAAAAATGACTGCTCCCAAATGTATTCCGCAGGAAGACGAGTGGCCCCTCTTCTTTGAGAAACTAGAAGCAAGTACAGCATCTGGCACACAACAGCCCCAACCCGATTTCGAAAAACTGACAGAAGAAGTCGGAACCCCCTCTTGTGACCACACTGAATACCCCCTACTGGAAGAAGATGATCACCTTTGCCGCCAAATCCAGCAGGGAGAAGTAGAAGATGCCTTAAAACAAACTAGAGGTGGGTCTTCGCCAGGACCAGATGGAATTCCAGCAAAGGCTTTGAATGTACTACAAGTAATTTTATTACCTCTGCTTCTGGGTTTGTATAACTTGGCTATGAAAGAAAAAAAGTGGCCTGATCCTTGGAAGATATCTGTAGTTATCCCCCTATTTAAGAAATGTGATGCAAGTTTGTGCGAGAATTACCGACCAATCAGCTTAGGAAACTGTCTTGGAAAAATTTTGGACAAAATCTTAAACAAAAGGCTGGAATTATGGCTGGATGAGAGGCAAATTCTGAGAGAAGAGCAAGCCGGTTTTCGTAAAGATACTCACCATCTGATCAAATGTTTGTTCTAAATGCATTGATTAGTAAGTATTGCAAGGGAAACAGAAAGTTGTACGTGGCTTTTCTTGATTTAAGTAGAGCATTTGACAATGTTGACCGTATAATTCTGTTTAGAACGCTTTTAGGAACAGGAATTCCGACACCCTTTTTAACGGTTCTTCTCTCAATGTATTGTTTGACCAGAAATGTGGTAAAGATATCAGGAAGCGGTATATCTAGAGTTTTTTTTTTAATGTAAAAGGTGTAAAACAGGGTAGTACCCTATCACCGAAACTTTTTGCTATTTTTATAAATGATCTTGCCGAATACCTTGAAAAAAGGTGGGTGCCAGTTGTACACCTTGGAAATAAAGTATTATCATTACTATTATTTGCCGATGATATTGCCTTGTTCGCCAGATCCAGTTCGGAGCTACAAACTCTGTTAGATTTAACAGCTGAATATTTAGATGAAAAGAAACTGGAAATTAACACAAAAAAGACAGAGGTGATGATAGTTTGCCGTAGACAATCAACAGGAAATAAAGATGAAGAAAGTTTTAATTTGAATGGTGAAGCCGTGAAGGTTGTGTCTCAGGCAATATATTTAGGATTCCATCTAAGATTGAACGGAAGATGGAGCAATCATATTTCGAAGATGGCATATCGAGGAAAAGCAGCAATGGCAACGCTGTTCAGGAACAGTATTTTGACGGGAATAGGTGACTTAAAGATGCACAAAAACGTGTTCAACTCAGAAATAAGGCCAATCCTCCACTATGGGGGAGAAGTATGGGGCCTAGAAGTGGCAAATTCATTAGAAACTCTACAGCTACAATATTATAAACGAATGCTAGGTCTGTACGCCACAACTCACACACTTTTCATCAAGGGAGATTTGGGACTTTTCTCAATGAGAAAACATAGACAGATCCAACTAATTAAGTTTTGGCTGAAAATACTGCAATGTCCCTCCTCTCGACCCATCAGAGCAGCGCATGATGAATTACTTACTCTGGGACAAAAATCGTCATGGCCCTTCCATGTCAAAAAACTGCTGGACAGAACAGGTCTATCGTATGCATGGAATGGAGGAGAGGGCCCAATCTCAGATCAAAAAGCCTTTCTGTCAGACATCCAAATAAGGCTGGAAGACCAAGAAATTCATAAATGGTGGAATGACCTTAGCCGGTTGGAAAGCTTAAGTTCTTGCTATAAGGTGAAAGAAAATTATGGTGAAGAGTTCTATTTTAAATTAGGGATTCCAAAAGAATCCCTGAGGTCTTGGATGCAGGTGCGAGCAAACTGTCTCCCTCTTCACAGTATTCGGTAAAATAGGTGTCACCCGGAAATGCGGTATACTTGTCCAATTTGCGGTGATCTTGATGGGCTAGACCATTTTCTTTTCAGGTGTCAGGGGCTAAATGAGCTAAGAGGGAGCTTTCTTGGGATGGATAGTCGTGAGCCCCTTCTTGGAACTTTGAAGTCGACGTCGAAAATAAATATAGTAGCAGCGGCAAATTTTGTCCGGAAGGGTCTTGTTATTCGAAAGTCGATTGTTACATAATTTAGTTTGTTTGTTGTTATATATGTATGTATACGGCCTGAAAAATGGCTTTAAATACAGTCATTCATTCATTCATTCACATACATGTTTTTTAATACACCTGAAATGGATCCCCGGTATTTTCGTGAGATATGAAAAACATGATAGGACAAGATTCCAAATAGCCCTTCATTGGAATGTTCTGGCCCAAGTCGTGTAGTTTCACAGGCTAAGTAGAATAAAGCTTAAGTACTTTCGACGCAGCAGGCCATATTTCGTTTAAATTTTTTGGGAGGTGCTTAATTGGCTTGTATTAATTTTTTTACCCCTAGAGCAAAGTCAATATTTAATCATTTACAATATTGGAACTTTGTGCCTGGTTCCATTGAGAGCTATGGATTTAATGCTTCAATTGTTTGGTTTCAACTTTCGTCAATTTTTCGACGTATAATAATGGTCTTAAGACATGCACTGATTTCCGTTCAAAGTCCGTTATTTTTTCACGAGAATGTTTTCAAATAACCTACTATATAAAATCTGCATTAGTAAAACAATAAAAATTCAAACACTTCTTGACAGACCATAATCAAGTTTATATAACTGTTTTACCACATTTTCATTAATTTCATCGTTTAACATCAAGAGTTTTATGTTTCAGGGTAATCAGAAGAAAAATATTTCGTGAGATATATTTTTGTGAGTCCCCAAGGACTCTGGGGGTATCATGTTTGAAGACATAATTACTAGACGCTTTAAATACGCTGAAGAAATGGCCATGTCAAAATTTTGATTGGATACTATTTGAGAAACTGACAGGCCTAGGTGAGGGGAATGGCTACCTTCCACTTCCTTAAAACTATTAAAAAGGGCCCCAAGGGCATAAATTACAACCATTGACCTGAGAGCTGTGCTGGGGTTGTGATCACTAAAAACAAAATTCTTGAACCTTTAATTACGGTGATCAAAATGGCAATCTCAAAATTTTGATTGGATATGTTTGGGGAAATAATAAGTGTGTGTATGGGGGGCTGGATGCCCTCGAATGACTTCAAACTACTAAAAAGGGTAATAGCCCTTTCATTTTTAAGTCGAATGAGCCGTTTTCGAAGTTTCTATGACAATTCCTTCTGTTCGAAGTACCCTGGTCTAAAACATAGAAAAAAATCCCTTGTGCCCTCTTCACTTTTTAGTTAGGGAGCGCTATTGCACTAGTTATTGTTCAATTGGAAAGGTTTCAGCCATCTGGGGGATCTGCAGGACAGGAAAAGTTTAATATTTAGCTTAAGCACTTTTACCATCTGCTATCAATTTCTTTCTTGCGCGTTCGCGGTCGTCCCAATTTACTTTTCAATTTAGCTTTTCAAAATGTGATCTTTTTTTTTTTTTTAATTTTTTTTATACATATAGCTCTTTACGCTAAAGTTTTTTACTGTTTTAAAACGAAAAATTGAGAGAAAGAGTCAAGTTTTACTTGTTTTAGCATAAAGAGCGGGGCGTTGATGAGGAAGCAGCCTCTGTCATATACGAAGTAATTTCTGTGCGTTTTAAGTTTTAATGTCGCTCCTTACTTTCAGTTAAAAAAACTCGTTTTTTTTATTTAATTTCTGAACGTTTTTGAATCAATGCATGTTTTGATTTTGGCTCTCCGCAGAGGAATAATCAAAACGAAATTTGCATATTTTTTTTTTGGGCTAAATGGCTTTCTCATAATTTTGATCGAATGATTTTGAGAAAAAAAGAGCGGGGGCGAAGCTTAGTTGCCCTCCGATTTTTTGGTTAATTAAAAAGGCAACTAGAACTTTTAATTTTTTTAGAATCTTTTATTGGTAAAAGATTTACGTAACTTATAAATTAGCTTACGTAAAGAACTTTTGTATTCTCATATTTTTATTACATATATGAGGGGATTCGCCCCATCGTCAGTACCTCGCTCTTTACACTAAAGCTTAAATTTTATCCCAATTCATTAAGAATGACCCCTGAATCACAAACGCCGTAGAATAAATAGTTGAAATTACTAAAAATACTTTAGCATAAAGAGCAAGGTATTATAAGAAGGTGAGCCCCTCATATGGGTAATAATTTCTGTTTGTTTTAAGTTTTATTGCTGTTCCTTACTTCCAGCTGAAAAAGCTTTTTCACATTTTTTTTTATTTTTTTTAAAAATAATGCTAGTAAATCCTGCTCTCCCTTCATGGAAGTTTTCTTCTCCCATGACAAATTCTCGATGGAAAGTTCCCCCAGCATATCCCCTTCTTCTCAACCCCTCCCCCCAACCAAAAAAATCCTCCTGAAAACGCCTGTATACTTCCCAATAACCATTACTATATGTAAGCACAGGTCAAAGTTTGTAACTTGTTGCCCCTCCCACGGGGACTGTGGGGGAGTAAGTCGTCCCCAAAGATTTAGTTATAAGGTTTTTCGACTACGCTGAATAAAATGGCTATCTCAGAACTTTGATCCGTTGACTTTGGGAAAATAATTAGCGTGGGAGGGGGCCTAGGTGCCCTCCAATTTTTTTGGTCACTTAAAAAGGGCACTAGAACTTTTCATTTCCGTTAGAATGAGCCCTCTTGCAACATTCTAGGACAACTGGGTCGATACGATCACCCCTGGAAAAAAGAAAAAAAAACAAACAAAAAAACAAAAAAAAAACAAATAAACACGCATCCGTGATCTGCCTTCTGGCAAAAAATGTAAAATTCCACATTTTTGTAGATAGGAGCTCAAAACTTCTACATTAGGGTTCTCTGATACGCTGAATCTGATGGTGTGATTTTCATTAAGATTATATGACTTTTAGGGGGTGTTTCCCCTATTTTCTAAAATAACGCAAATTTTCTCAGGCTCGTAACTTTTGATGGGTAGGACTAAGCTTGATGAAACTTATATATTTAAAACCAGCATTAAAATGCAATTCTTTTGTTATAGCTATTGGTATCAAAATTCCATTTTTTAGAGTTTTGGTTACTATTGAGCCGGGTCGCTCCTTACTACAGTTCGTTACCACGAACTGTTTGATAAAAGAGAAGCTTCAGTACAACATCAATCATCTCTCTAAAGTGTATGAACAAACAAGTTTAACAATTATCACGCATGCGGTGAATACCATGCGCCATAAAATACCTGTAGAGCCACTGGTAGTTAAAGAACAAGAAACGGAAAAGTTGAGATATTTAGATACCTTGGGAGTCCAGTAAGCACCGGTGGAAGCCCTGAGGATGAAATTACCAAACGTGCATAGAAATGCCACTTCCTCTTTGAAACTGAAATTGAGGCTTTTCAATAGTAAAGTTCTGTCTGAGGAGCCCGATGTTTTGAAAATCAAAATTTTCGATGAATTCTGGAAATGAACTGAACGGACAGATTTACCAACTCATTCATTAATCCGAAGACTAAATAGCCAATATTTATTGATGAGGTCATGAGCAGTTGGTGGTGATATTGAGGATACATGGTTAAAATGGGTAGCAATGGCCTTCCCCTTGATGTTTGGTGTTGAACTCATCCAAGAGTTTGACAACGCGAATAACAGAATGATGGACTTTGACTAAAACTATTAAAATGTCTTAAAACTTCATACACGAATTTTTTTTTATCTTAATTCCTACACGAATTTTTTTTATCTTACGCCCTTTGAAGCTCAATTTTACATGTAGCGAAGTTCTGGGGGAACTGTCCAGGGGAAATATTCAATATGTTTGGATTTCTGCTTAAGAAATATCCACGGAAGAAGGATTTCTGGAGCTATTGGAAAAAAGATTACATCTTCGGTCAGAACTTTGATTTAAGATCTTTTTCAAATGAAAATATGCTATGGTAAATTTTCCAGGCTAAATCATCTGCACAATATTTTGCAGTCTTCATGTATTGGGTTTGACTTAGTTATTTATAGTAAATTCTATTGGTTTTGGTTTTTATTTATTTTTTTAAGGACTTTTTAATGGGCTCTTATTTGGTTTAATGTGGATCTTTATTTTTCTTTTTTTTAACTTTTTTTAACGGACATTTTTCTAAAACTAATCATTTTCAAAGCGTTGATTCTCGGAATTTTAGATACAAATTTCTAAGGAGCAGAGTTTTACCATTAACATTATTTGGCTTCCCTACTCTGAAATATATTATGAAATTAGTCATAGTGATGTTAAATAATGACAAGACCCAAACTAACAAAAACATCAAAACATCTAAAATAAACAGTGAATTTAAACACAACACCATCCAAACAAGGAACAGAAAAGTAATATAGAGCAAAAAGCCAATGACTTTAAACAACAATCCTGAAGCTTCAATCACACTTTCTAAACATGGACTGGTTAAAGATGCGGATAAAGAACATATCCCTATGGCACACCACAAAATAGTTCAGTGAGGGAAGAAAAATCTCTTCAATCGCTAGTTTAATCTACATCTTGGAAAAGACATTATTCAAAAAATTTATAACCCACACCTTTATAACCCAGCATTCTAATTGATGCAGGGAAATTCTTAAATATATAATGTCAAGTGATTTCATAATATGAAATAAAATGTGTTAGGGATATCATGTTTAAAAAAAATGCCGTCCACAAAATAAACAAAATGAATGAAATCATGAATAGTTGGGTAAGCCGTTGAAAAGCCAAATTAGTTGCCACTTAGTAAACCGTGTTTCGTGAGATGGTTATAAAGACGACAGTGAATCACTTTCTAATTATAATTTAAATAACAGTAATGTTACGATTGGGTTCCCCTCCCCAGCATTTAATCTGGCTTTAAAGTTTGAATTTTTAGTGCTTGTGAAAAGACCGTGACTCCAGAGACAAGTAAATGGTAAGAAGTATAAATGGTAGCATATACATTTTCAGAACCTGAAGAGTTCTCATATTCATGACATTTATCCCATTATAATTCAAATCTATGCTTTTCTATTTGTTGTCTTGTGTTGAAGCAGTATATTTAATCCAAGCCTATATTAACACTTTTTTCA
Organism: Artemia franciscana; assembly: GCF_032884065.1. Taxonomy (NCBI): domain Eukaryota; kingdom Metazoa; phylum Arthropoda; class Branchiopoda; order Anostraca; family Artemiidae; genus Artemia; species Artemia franciscana. Next base: position 2,477,557 of record NC_088877.1, read on the forward strand.
TTCAAATTACACATTTTTAGTTCCACACATCAATTTTTTTTCTGCCGTGACATGTCATAAGATAGTCAAATTAACTATTACTTGGAGATGGTCTGAGGGTAGATATAGTTTCATATCAGAATAGCTTTGACCAAAAGTGCAACGTCAAACGAAAAATTCGTCAATTAGTTCCAGTATCACTGCAGATTCTCATGATGCTAGTCCTTATAATAAAAAATACAATTAAACAATTGCAATATTTACAGCTAAAGCCTAAATCCATTTTGCTTAAAATCTTTATTTGGATTAAAATCTCTCAAAAACTCTTCCATCCAGACAAAGGGTGGCCTAAAAAAATAATACCTAGTTTTTTTCCTATTTTAAATTTCTGATTCTAAAATAAAATTTATAGCCTTACCTTCAATCCGTAGACCTAAATTCATTCTCACTGAATTTTTCATATTCTTCCTTATAAGAAAACTCTCGCCTACTTGGCTCACGTTTGATTGGTAGCTTGCATCGTGTTTTGGAACTAAAGAGCCAAAGGCATATTAATTATCACTTGATATAGTTTCAAATATTTAAATAATAAAATAAAAAAAAATTCTCAAACAGCTCCTGAAGACGTGAACATGTCCTAGTGTGGTGGTAGAACCACGAGCAAAGACACAGCAACAGAGTGAATTACACATAATTTACATAAATTGAAGGGAGATTGTTCGGCATAAGTTACAGAATAAACTAACTTTTCTCTCTTTATAATATAAAATGAAAAAAATTCTTTCCAATCGAAATCTGTACAAGATGTATTTCCTTTTTTAATATTGTTTTAGTCGAAGTCAAATATCAAAGGTTTCCTCACACTTTTTGTTATTGGAAGATTCATTAGATGAAAAAACCTACTATGAATGAAGTTTTTCGTTTTTTAATTCAAAGGTTTGTTGGCGTGTAGACAGTGCTGTAATTAGCAGCTGTAATATAGTATTTTTTGCAGTATAAATAAAACAACGACGCATAAGCACGTATGGGCTATTACAAAGAAGAGCCGGTCGACTATGGGGGGTTCTATCTCTCAAGTAGTACGTTTTAATGGCCTAGCTTCCTTACCTTATTGAATAGTCAAAAAGATATCGAACAGGCCATCAAAAGTCCAACCCTTATTTTGATGCTTGACAGTATTTGAGGTCGGCACCTTCATTATATATACAAGGGGGGGGGGGTCCTTTCCGTTGCAACATCCCAATTCTATGCAGAATAAAATAGGGTGTTTGCATATCGACTGTGTACAAAGGTTAAATAAGGTGAAGCTATATACCATGAGCTTGACCAGGATTTATTAGGAAGAAGTGAAGTTGCAATGGCTATAAACAGCTATGTTTTGAGCAATTTTGAACATTGTATAATCCCATCGACACAAATCTGGAATTTGTATTTGTTTTCTTTGTGTTTCAAAGTGAGAACGGGGCCTCCAAACTTTTCGAAAGGAGGTTGAATTCTTAGAAACATTTAAGGAATTATCAGAAATTGAACAAAAATAAGTATTTTTCAACTTAAAGTAAGCGGTAAATTCAAAAATGGTTCTTTACATACGGGGAATTGAATCCATCACTCGTTACCCAAAATGTTTGCTAAATTGTGTTTGCTAATTGCTAAAAACTAGCTTAATTGTATATTATGGGTTTTCTCAATATACTAGCATAATAATTGTAGATGTGATTTTATAATGTTTCAAGAGCAATAGGGATGAAACTGTCTTTGAGGGCTAGAGCATCATGCAGTTAACGACTCAGTGTTGTGATCAACATGGGCCGAGGATTGTTAAAGGCTGTCCTTCAACAGAAGGTCCCAGGGAGTTCTTGCTGTCTGGCTCTAAGCCGGCTCATGTGCTTCGTGTGAACTTAAGAAGATATGTTAGTACCCGTCATGAACTGAGCTCCAAGAGATGAGGCTCAGTCCTCCATCCTTAGGCAGCATAGGCAATATGTTTGGGCACTTCAAAGCGGCGAAGGGGTGTAAACATCTCTGAGCGTGCAAGGTGATGGTTATCATGCTTCTGGCTACCCTAAGATTTATGATCTTTGGATGTATCTTATCTCCGAGAAACACGAAGTAATGAAGATGATGAATATGATACAGAGTAAAAGTTTGGCTGCTGCATTCCTGGTTTTGTGCAAAGTGATGAGACTTGCATACTCATCAAGAAGTGGGCTAGCTATCCCCTATCAAGAAGACAAGGCTTAAGCGTCGGCTGCTGGGATTCATGCTCAATCGCTTACTCATTGACACAAGTTTTTGTATCTGAAGAATTTCATGTTTATAATCTTGATATTCTGAGCTTCTCTGAGACGATACAAAATGAATGTGAGATCTTTTCGCTAGAATCCTCGTCCGCTGGGAAGGTCATTTTCTATAACTCGGACCATTAGATGGATCCAGTAGCAGTAAATATCATTTTGTGTACCAAATTGGTAATTCGGGTACTCGAATATGAGTCCGTGTCCAAGAGAGTTATATGGGCAAGACACAACAGCTATCTGAATGTCCTTTACCTGTTCGTCCCGAAAAGAGATGATACTAAACCGTGGACAAAAGGTCATACCTTAAGACCGTCACTTATAAGATCCCGCAAAACGATATATATTTTTTTATATTTATTTTTAACCCGTCATACAATAACACAAAATGCAAAGAGATGGATTACATAGGATAAGACAAATATGGAATAAGAGAATGAAAAAAAGAAACAATACAGCATTTATGAGAACAATTAATAAAGAACATCTATGGAGCACTGAACAACTTTTACATACATATAACTTTAAATATTACAATATAAGAAGGAGATACCATGATGAAAACTGATTTTGTAATTAGGTTTTGAAGTACTTTATGATAGAGCTATTGGTAGGTCCGCTATTTTATAATTATACATTAATTCTGAATTTCGGGTTTACAAGGGTTAACGAAGCATATATTTTGCAAATCTGGAATATACTGAACGGAGTTTACGTTTATCTGTTTGTTAAACATTTTCCAAAATGGTGCTGTATATAGTAAATGTGGTAGTATCGTTGAATTATACAGTTTAGCGAGGAATATTCAGTTAAAAGTTTTTTATTTTAGACAAATAAAACATAACACGCACCACATTTCTTTTTTCAGGGTGGGGAATCAGTATAGGCTAATTGGTAGACCAAGATAAACAATTTTTTCAACTGGCTTTCCTAAGGAACATCCCAGATTGACTGACAGTCTGGGACAATTGAATAAAAGAACATCATATTTTCTCAGAGTTAAATTCTACCCGTAATTTAGAATGTTCACTTTCAAGTATGCTGAAGCCTTCTTCGATATGTTGTAATGACCTGCTAAGATTAACATTATATCATCCGTATAACAATAAAGTGTTGCGTTTGTTTCAGCGTCAATGCAGGAAATGTATTTTGATTGAGGACCTAAGACACAGTTGTTAAACAGAGTAGACGAAGTGATAGCAGCTTGATGCATATCTTGAAAACAAATTCAGATCACGTTATCAGATCATTTAAAACAATGCAACAGAAACAAAATTATTCAGATCATATGGTCGGCTACCGGGACAAGAAAGTCCATCTTGTGGAACACGGGTTAGATTAAATGAACCGGAAATTGGCAAGTTAAATGGATTTTTAATTTTAATAATTACTTTTATCCATGCATATAAACTTAAAACAAGGTACGGATAACAGGGGGGTAGGGATATATTTTTGTGATATAAAGGAGCCTTGGCTCCGTGTGCCAGTGAGTCAAATGTATGTATAGTATGGTTTGCTGCTAGAATGGGACATTTCTGAGCCAGTTCAGCATCCATTAGGACATTAGCTACAACACTAAGGGCATCAATGCATATTATTTTATTCTGAAAACCAAACTGGTATGGCGGAACGCTACATTTCTCCTTTTACTCATCAACAAAAAGTAGCTGAAATAGTTTACAGAATGTGATAGAGGTTGTTAAAGGCGTATAAGTCGAACATTGAATGTGCTTTTGCATTTCTTGGAGATAAGAGCGAGATCACCAATGCAAAAGACGACTGTAATGTAAAAGTGTAAAAATCATCTGCGTGAACAATCCTAGGTGTGACTTCAGTAAAGGGTTTCCATGGATAATATGAAACATTCTAATATTATCTAGACCAAACGAAGCTTTCCGTTTCAGCCTGAATACTGCCGTTAATATGGTTTGCATTGTGCCAACGTAGTGAGATTCGGTTTAACAAATAGAAATTGATCAAATTTAGAGTATAGTTTTCAAACACCCAACCTAAAACTATCATTATCTTTCCAAATAGAAAACCTAAGCTTTGCACGGGAGCACACTTTGGAGAGTTTTTGGTTTTTGACCAGTCAAGGACTGGAGTGTCGATGGGTATTTTTACTGGAACCACTGCTTTTTCGTCACATCTGACAACATGGCAAATCTCTGCAAAATAATAACTTGTATCTCAGTATCTCCGATACAGCAAGATTTCTGAAGAAGCAGGAAAGGGATGGGAATTTTTTGCAGAATAGAATCAAGAACTCCGTGATGTAGGAGCAAATGAATCTTATCCCAGTGAATCATTGTAAATCACTTAAGCTTGGGCGTATCTTTGTTCATTGATGTATGCGTTAAATCCAGTTTAAAAGACACTGCCCTGGAAAGGCGGTCCAATAATTGGTAGTTAGATAATACAGAAAACACAGAAATGGGGTAATCAATCAAAGTAACCATATGGTCTTGACTTGATGCATGAAACGAAGTGTGACTATGTGTAAAATTTTCAGGTTAGGCTGCACAATCAGTTCATTACTAAAAATACCAATGAGAACAAAAGCACAAAGTGATACGGCTGATTCATAGAGAAACTAATTTCACAATTAAAGTCCCCAACAACAAAACAAGGGATATAAAATTTTTGAGCTTGTCTAATACGCTCATGTGGTTTCTCACAGGCTTGTGCAAATAATCGTTTTGATTCATTATTTTGTAATTAGTGGGCAAATACACATTTATCACGATACAATACCTTACCCTCACTGTTAGAAAAATATCACTAAAACTAAATAAATTTGATTAAATACTTACTGAGACTGGAGTTAGGATGCCTCAAGACGGATGACCCTAGGAGTGCAAATACTTTGCCGGAAACAAAAAGTACGAAACTCTCTACTCATATCAAATAATTTTTTTGGTCTGGGGGTGGGTTGAGGGGCGGGGGCTATGTGGGAGGATCTTTCCTTGGAGGAATATGTCATGAAGGAAGAGAAATTCAATGGAAAATTAAGGATTTTCTAGCATTACTATAAAAAAAAACAATGAAAAAATAAACATGAAAAAGTGTTTTTTCAATTGAAAGTAAGGAGTAGCATTGAAACTTAAAACAAACAGAGATTATTACGCATATGAGGGGTTTTAAAAACACTTTAGCATAAAGACCGAGGTATTTAGGAGGAGATAAATACCTCGTCTTTATGCTAAAGTGTTTTTAGTAATTTCAACTATTTATTCTACGGCCTTTCTGATTCAGGGGTCATTATTAAAGAATTGGGACAAAACTTACGATTTAGTGTAAATAGCGAGGTAAGAACGAGGGTACAAACCCCCTCATATACATAATAAAAATATAAGAATCTAAAAGTTTGTTACGTAAGTTAATTCTTAACTTACGTATATTTTTTACTAATAAAAACGTTGGTTAAAAATTAAAAGTTCTAGTTGCCTTTTAAGTAACCAAAAAATTGGAGGGCAACTAGGCCTCCTTAACCACCCCTTATTTCTCAAAATCTTCTGATTAAAATTAAGAGAAAGCCATTTAGCCAAAAAAAAAGAATTAATATGCAAACTTCATTTTAATAATTTATGTGCGGAGAGCCTAAATCAAACATGCATTAATTCAAAAACGTTCAGAAATTAAATAAAAAAAACTAGTTTTTTTAACTGAAAGTAAGGAGCGACATTAAACCTTAAAACGAACAGAAATTAATCCGTATATGAAATGGGTTGTCCCCTCCGTAATCCCTCGCTCTTTACGCTTTGGGAGGGGGCCTAGGTGCCCTCCAATTTTTTCGGTCACTGAAAAAGGGCACTAGAACTTTTCATTTCCGTTAGAATGAGCCCTCTCGCAACATTCTAGGACAACTGGGTCTATACGATCACCCCTGGGAAAAAAACAACAAAAAAACAAAAAAACAAACAAACAAATAAACACGCATCCGTGATCTGCCTTCTGACAAAAAATACAAAATTCCACATTTTTGTAGATAGGGGCTTGAAACTTCTACAGTAGGGTTCTCTGATACGCTGAATCTGATGGTGCGATTTTCGTTGACTTTTGCAATTCTAAGAGTTTTAAAGGGTGTTTCCCCCTATTTTCTAAAATAACGCAAATTTTCTCAGGCTCGTAACTTTTGATGGGTTAGACTAAACTTTATGAAACTTATATCTTTAAAATCTGAATTAAAATGCGATTCTTTTGATGCAGCAATTGGTATCAAAATTCCATTTTTTAGAGTTTTGGTTACTATTGAGCCGGGTCGCTCCTGACTACAGTTCTTTACCACGAACTGTTTGATATTGTGCTTAATTTTATTAGTTCTTGACAAGACCAATAATTTATTTTGGAATAAATAATTTTTTGAGAAAGGGAATTTTGAAAAACTTGGAACTTTTGCAATCAAAACGAGCAAAAATTAATAAAAACAACTTTCTGAAAAAAGAGGTTTTTTAAGAAAAAGTAAAAGCCATATGAAAGTTAGGATCAGAAGAAATAGAAACCCACCATAACCCAAACTTAAAAAGACCCAGAATTACTATAAAAGAGTAAATGAAACTGAAAACGAGCAAAAATTTAATAGACAATCATA